>NC_134827.1:33256422-33556422 GCF_004210375.1 Tachypleus tridentatus
AAAGACATTAATACAGATAATAATTTGTATATATAAGTATAATAACACACCTACAGTATGATGTGTGACTAAAGACGTTAATACAGATATAATACTTGTATATATAAATATAACACACCACCTACAGTATGATGTGTGACTAAAGACGTTAATACAGATATAATACTTGTATATATAAGGCATCATAACACACCTACAGTATGATGTGTGACTAAAGACATTAATACAGATATAATACTTGTATATATAAGTATCATAAACACACCTACAGTATGATGTGTGTGACTAAAGACGTTAATACAGATATAATACTTGTATATATATAAGTATCATAACACACCTACAGTATGATGTGTGACTAAAGACACATTAATACAGATATAATACTCTGTATATATATAATATCACAACACACCTACAGTATGATGTGTGACTAAAGACATTAATACAGATATAATACTTGTATATATAAGCATAATAACACACCTACAGTATGATGTGTGTCTAAAGACGTTAATACAGATATAATAATTTGTATATATAAGTATAACAACACACCTACAGTATGAAGTGTGACTAAAGACTTAATACAGATATAATACTTATATATAAGTATCATAACACAACCTACAGTATGATGTGTGACTAAAGACATAATACAGATATAATACTTGTATATATAAGTATCATAACACCACTACAGTATGATGTGTGACTAAAGACGTTAATACAGATATAATAATTTTATATATATATATCATAACACACCCACAGTATGATGTGTGACTAAAGACATTAATACAGATATAATACTTGTATATATAAGTATCATAACACACCTACAGTATGATGTGTGACTAAAGACATTAATACAGATATAATACTTTGTATATATAAGTATAATAACACACCTACAGTATGATGTGTGACTAAAGACGTTAATACAGATATAATAACTTGTATATATAAGCATATAATAACACACCTACAGTATGATGTGTGACTAAAGACGTTAATACAGATATAATACTTGTATATATAAGTATCATAACACACCTACAGTATGATGTGTGACTAAAGACGTTAATACAGATATAATACTTTGTATATATAAGTATAATAACACACCTACAGTATGATGTGTGACTAAAGACGTTAATACAGATATAATACTTGTATATATAAGTATCATAACACACCTACAGTATGATGTGTGACTAAAGACATTAATACAGATATAATACTTGTATATATAAGTATAATAACACACCTACAGTATGATGTGTGACTAAAGACATTAATACAGATATAATACTTGTATATATAAGTATAATAACACACCTACAGTATGATGTGTGACTAAAGACATTAATACAGATATAATACTTGTATATATAAGTATCATAACACACCTACAGTATGATGTGTGACTAAAGACGTTAATACAGATATAATAACTTGTATATATAAGTATAATAACACACCTACAGTATGATGTGTGACTAAAGACGTTAATACAGATATAATACTTGTATATAAGTATCAAATAACACACCTACAGTATGATGTGTGACTAAAGACGTTAATACAGATATAATACTTGTATATATAAGTATAATAACACACCTACAGTATGATGTGTGACTAAAGACGTTAATACAGATATAATACTTGTATATATAAGTATAATAACACACCTACAGTATGATGTGTGACTAAAGACATTAATACAGATATAATACTTGTATATATAAGTATCATAACACACCTACAGTATGATGTGTGACTAAAGACGTTAATACAGATATAATACTTGTATATATAAGTATCATAACACACCTACAGTATGATGTGTGACTAAAGACAAATACAGATATAATACTTGTATATATAAGTATCATAACACACCTACAGTATGATGTGTGACTAAAGACGTTAATACAGATATAATACTTGTATATATAAGTATAATAACACACCTACAGTATGATGTGTGACTAAAGACGTTAATACAGATATAATACTTGTATATATAAGTATCATAACACACCTACAGTATGATGTGTGACTAAAGACGTTAATACAGATATAATACTTGTATATATAAGTATCATAACACACCTACAGTATGATGTGTGACTAAAGACATTAATACAGATATAATACTTGTATATATAAGTATCATAACACACCTACAGTATGATGTGTGACTAAAGACATTAATACAGATATAATACTTGTATATATAAGTATAATAACACACCTACAGTATGATGTGTGACTAAAGACGTTAATACAGATATAATACTTGTATATATAAGTATCATAACACACCTACAGTATGATGTGTGACTAAAGACGTTAATACAGATATAATACTTGTATATATAAGTATCATAACACACCTACAGTATGATGTGTGACTAAAGACGTTAATACAGATATAATACTTGTATATATAAGTATCATAACACACCTACAGTATGATGTGTGACTAAAGACATTAATACAGATATAATACTTGTATATATAAGTATCATAACACACCTACAGTATGATGTGTGACTAAAGACGTTAATACAGATATAATACTTGTATATATAAGTATCATAACACACCTACAGTATGATGTGTGACTAAAGACATTAATACAGATATAATACTTGTATATATAAGTATATAACACACCTACAGTATAACAAAGACGTTAATACAGATATAATACTTGTATATATAAGTATAAGTATGATGTGTGACTAAAGACGTTAATACAGATATAATACTTGTATATATAAGTATCATAACACACCTACAGTATGATGTGTGACTAAAGACATTAATACAGATATAATAATATATAAGTATCATAACACACTACAGTATGATGTGTGACTAAAGACATTAATACAGATATAATACTTGTATATATAAGTATAATAACACACCTACAGTATGATGTGTGACTAAAGACATTAATACAGATATAATACTTGTATATATAAGTATCATAACACACCTACAGTATGATGTGTGACTAAAGACGTTAATACAGATATAATACTTGTATATATAAGTATAATAACACACCTACAGTATGATGTGTGACTAAAGACGTTAATACAGATATAATACTTGTATATATAAGTATCATAACACACCTACAGTATGATGTGTGACTAAAGACGTTAATACAGATATAATACTTGTATATATAAGTATCATAACACACCTACAGTATGATGTGTGACTAAAGACGTTAATACAGATATAATACTTGTATATATAAGTATCATAACACACCTACAGTATGATGTGTGACTAAAGACGTTAATACAGATATAATACTTGTATATATAAGTATCATAACACACCTACAGTATGATGTGTGACTAAAGACGTTAATACAGATATAATACTTGTATATATAAGTATCATAACACACCTACAGTATGATGTGTGACTAAAGACGTTAATACAGATATAATACTTGTATATATAAGTATCATAACACACCTACAGTATGATGTGTGACTAAAGACGTTAATACAGATATAATACTTGTATATATAAGTATAATAACACACCTACAGTATGATGTGTGACTAAAGACGTTAATACAGATATAATACTTGTATATATAAGTATCATAACACACCTACAGTATGATGTGTGACTAAAGACATTAATACAGATATAATACTTGTATATATAAGTATCATAACACACCTACAGTATGATGTGTGACTAAAGACATTAATACAGATATAATACTTGTATATATAAGTATAATAACACACCTACAGTATGATGTGTGACTAAAGACGTTAATACAGATATAATACTTGTATATATAAGTATAATAACACACCTACAGTATGATGTGTGACTAAAGACGTTAATACAGATATAATACTTGTATATATAAGTATCATAACACACCTACAGTATGATGTGTGACTAAAGACATTAATACAGATATAATACTTGTATATATAAGTATCATAACACACCTACAGTATGATGTGTGACTAAAGACGTTAATACAGATATAATACTTGTATATATAAGTATCATAACACACCTACAGTATGATGTGTGACTAAAGACGTTAATACAGATATAATACTTGTATATATAAGTATCATAACACACCTACAGTATGATGTGTGACTAAAGACGTTAATACAGATATAATACTTGTATATATAAGTATAATAACACACCTACAGTATGATGTGTGACTAAAGACGTTAATACAGATATAATACTTGTATATATAAGTATAATAACACACCTACAGTATGATGTGTGACTAAAGACGTTAATACAGATATAATACTTGTATATATAAGTATCATAACACACCTACAGTATGATGTGTGACTAAAGACATTAATACAGATATAATACTTGTATATATAAGTATCATAACACACCTACAGTATGATGTGTGACTAAAGACATTAATACAGATATAATACTTGTATATATAAGTATCATAACACACCTACAGTATGATGTGTGACTAAAGACATTAATACAGATATAATACTTGTATATATAAGTATAATAACACACCTACAGTATGATGTGTGACTAAAGACGTTAATACAGATATAATACTTGTATATATAAGTATCATAACACACCTACAGTATGATGTGTGACTAAAGACGTTAATACAGATATAATACTTGTATATATAAGTATCATAACACACCTACAGTATGATGTGTGACTAAAGACGTTAATACAGATATAATACTTGTATATATAAGTATCATAACACACCTACAGTATGATGTGTGACTAAAGACGTTAATACAGATATAATACTTGTATATATAAGTATAATAACACACCTACAGTATGATGTGTGACTAAAGACGTTAATACAGATATAATACTTGTATATATAAGTATCATAACACACCTACAGTATGATGTGTGACTAAAGACGTTAATACAGATATAATACTTGTATATATAAGTATCATAACACACCTACAGTATGATGTGTGACTAAAGACGTTAATACAGATATAATACTTGTATATATAAGTATCATAACACACCTACAGTATGATGTGTGACTAAAGACGTTAATACAGATATAATACTTGTATATATAAGTATCATAACACACCTACAGTATGATGTGTGACTAAAGACGTTAATACAGATATAATACTTGTATATATAAGTATCATAACACACCTACAGTATGATGTGTGACTAAAGACATTAATACAGATATAATACTTGTATATATAAGTATCATAACACACCTACAGTATGATGTGTGACTAAAGACGTTAATACAGATATAATACTTGTATATATAAGTATAATAACACACCTACAGTATGATGTGTGACTAAAGACGTTAATACAGATATAATACTTGTATATATAAGTATCATAACACACCTACAGTATGATGTGTGACTAAAGACATTAATACAGATATAATACTTGTATATATAAGTATCATAACACACCTACAGTATGATGTGTGACTAAAGACGTTAATACAGATATAATACTTGTATATATAAGTATCATAACACACCTACAGTATGATGTGTGACTAAAGACATTAATACAGATATAATACTTGTATATATAAGTATCATAACACACCTACAGTATGATGTGTGACTAAAGACATTAATACAGATATAATACTTGTATATATTAATACAGTATAATAACATAACACCTACAGTATGATGTGTGACTAAAGACGTTAATACAGATATAATACTTGTATATATAAGTATCATAACACACCTACAGTATGATGTGTGACTAAAGACATTAATACAGATATAATACTTGTATATATAAGTATCATAACACACCTACAGTATGATGTGTGACTAAAGACGTTAATACAGATATAATACTTGTATATATAAGTATCATAACACACCTACAGTATGATGTGTGACTAAAGACGTTAATACAGATATAATACTTGTATATATAAGTATCATAACACACCTACAGTATGATGTGTGACTAAAGACGTTAATACAGATATAATACTTGTATATATAAGTATCATAACACACCTACAGTATGATGTGTGACTAAAGACGTTAATACAGATATAATACTTGTATATATAAGTATCATAACACACCTACAGTATGATGTGTGACTAAAGACGTTAATACAGATATAATACTTGTATATATAAGTATCATAACACACCTACAGTATGATGTGTGACTAAAGACGTTAATACAGATATAATACTTGTATATATAAGTATCATAACACACCTACAGTATGATGTGTGACTAAAGACGTTAATACAGATATAATACTTGTATATATAAGTATCATAACACACCTACAGTATGATGTGTGACTAAAGACATTAATACAGATATAATACTTGTATATATAAGTATCATAACACACCTACAGTATGATGTGTGACTAAAGACGTTAATACAGATATAATACTTGTATATATAAGTATCATAACACACCTACAGTATGATGTGTGACTAAAGACATTAATACAGATATAATACTTGTATATATAAGTATCATAACACACCTACAGTATGATGTGTGACTAAAGACGTTAATACAGATATAATACTTGTATATATAAGTATAATAACACACCTACAGTATGATGTGTGACTAAAGACGTTAATACAGATATAATACTTGTATATATAAGTATAATAACACACCTACAGTATGATGTGTGACTAAAGACGTTAATACAGATATAATACTTGTATATATAAGTATCATAACACACCTACAGTATGATGTGTGACTAAAGACGTTAATACAGATATAATACTTGTATATATAAGTATCATAACACACCTACAGTATGATGTGTGACTAAAGACGTTAATACAGATATAATACTTGTATATATAAGTATAATAACACACCTACAGTATGATGTGTGACTAAAGACATTAATACAGATATAATACTTGTATATATAAGTATCATAACACACCTACAGTATGATGTGTGACTAAAGACATTAATACAGATATAATACTTGTATATATAAGTATATAACACACCTACAGTATGATGTGTGACTAAAGACGTTAATACAGATATAATACTTGTATATATAAGTATCATAACACACCTACAGTATGATGTGTGACTAAAGACGTTAATACAGATATAATACTTGTATATATAAGTATCATAACACACCTACAGTATGATGTGTGACTAAAGACGTTAATACAGATATAATACTTGTATATATAAGTATCATAACACACCTACAGTATGATGTGTGACTAAAGACATTAATACAGATATAATACTTGTATATATAAGTATCATAACACACCTACAGTATGATGTGTGACTAAAGACGTTAATACAGATATAATACTTGTATATATAAGTATCATAACACACCTACAGTATGATGTGTGACTAAAGACGTTAATACAGATATAATACTTGTATATATAAGTATCATAACACACCTACAGTATGATGTGTGACTAAAGACGTTAATACAGATATAATACTTGTATATATAAGTATCATAACACACCTACAGTATGATGTGTGACTAAAGACGTTAATACAGATATAATACTTGTATATATAAGTATCATAACACACCTACAGTATGATGTGTGACTAAAGACATTAATACAGATATAATACTTGTATATATAAGTATCATAACACACCTACAGTATGATGTGTGACTAAAGACATTAATACAGATATAATACTTGTATATATAAGTATCATAACACACCTACAGTATGATGTGTGACTAAAGACATTAATACAGATATAATACTTGTATATATAAGTATAATAACACACCTACAGTATGATGTGTGACTAAAGACATTAATACAGATATAATACTTGTATATATAAGTATCATAACACACCTACAGTATGATGTGTGACTAAAGACGTTAATACAGATATAATACTTGTATATATAAGTATCATAACACACCTACAGTATGATGTGTGACTAAAGACGTTAATACAGATATAATACTTGTATATATAAGTATCATAACACACCTACAGTATGATGTGTGACTAAAGACGTTAATACAGATATAATACTTGTATATATAAGTATCATAACACACCTACAGTATGATGTGTGACTAAAGACGTTAATACAGATATAATACTTGTATATATAAGTATCATAACACACCTACAGTATGATGTGTGACTAAAGACGTTAATACAGATATAATACTTGTATATATAAGTATCATAACACACCTACAGTATGATGTGTGACTAAAGACATTAATACAGATATAATACTTGTATATATAAGTATCATAACACACCTACAGTATGATGTGTGACTAAAGACGTTAATACAGATATAATACTTGTATATATAAGTATCATAACACACCTACAGTATGATGTGTGACTAAAGACATTAATACAGATATAATACTTGTATATATAAGTATCATAACACACCTACAGTATGATGTGTGACTAAAGACGTTAATACAGATATAATACTTGTATATATAAGTATAATAACACACCTACAGTATGATGTGTGACTACAGTATGATGTGTGACTAAAGACATTAATACAGATATAATACTTGTATATATAAGTATACATAACACACCCTACAGTATGATGTGTGACTAAAGACATTAATACAGATATAATACTTGTATATATAAGTATCATAACACACCTACAGTATGATGTGTGACTAAAGACATTAATACAGATATAATACTTGTATATATAAGTATAATAACACACCTACAGTATGATGTGTGACTAAAGACGTTAATACAGATATAATACTTGTATATATAAGTATCATAACACACCTACAGTATGATGTGTGACTAAAGACGTTAATACAGATATAATACTTGTATATATAAGTATCATAACACACCTACAGTATGATGTGTGACTAAAGACGTTAATACAGATATAATACTTGTATATATAAGTATCATAACACACCTACAGTATGATGTGTGACTAAAGACGTTAATACAGATATAATACTTGTATATATAAGTATAATAACACACCTACAGTATGATGTGTGACTAAAGACGTTAATACAGATATAATACTTGTATATATAAGTATAATAACACACCTACAGTATGATGTGTGACTAAAGACGTTAATACAGATATAATACTTGTATATATAAGTATCATAACACACCTACAGTATGATGTGTGACTAAAGACATTAATACAGATATAATACTTGTATATATAAGTATCATAACACACCTACAGTATGATGTGTGACTAAAGACGTTAATACAGATATAATACTTGTATATATAAGTATCATAACACACCTACAGTATGATGTGTGACTAAAGACATTAATACAGATATAATACTTGTATATATAAGTATCATAACACACCTACAGTATGATGTGTGACTAAAGACGTTAATACAGATATAATACTTGTATATATAAGTATCATAACACACCTACAGTATGATGTGTGACTAAAGACGTTAATACAGATATAATACTTGTATATATAAGTATCATAACACACCTACAGTATGATGTGTGACTAAAGACATTAATACAGATATAATACTTGTATATATAAGTATCATAACACACCTACAGTATGATGTGTGACTAAAGACGTTAATACAGATATAATACTTGTATATATAAGTATCATAACACACCTACAGTATGATGTGTGACTAAAGACGTTAATACAGATATAATACTTGTATATATAAGTATCATAACACACCTACAGTATGATGTGTGACTAAAGACATTAATACAGATATAATACTTGTATATATAAGTATCATAACACACCTACAGTATGATGTGTGACTAAAGACGTTAATACAGATATAATACTTGTATATATAAGTATCATAACACACCTACAGTATGATGTGTGACTAAAGACATTAATACAGATATAATACTTGTATATATAAGTATCATAACACACCTACAGTATGATGTGTGACTAAAGACATTAATACAGATATAATACTTGTATATATAAGTATCATAACACACCTACAGTATGATGTGTGACTAAAGACATTAATACAGATATAATACTTGTATATATAAGTATCATAACACACCTACAGTATGATGTGTGACTAAAGACGTTAATACAGATATAATACTTGTATATATAAGTATCATAACACACCTACAGTATGATGTGTGACTAAAGACGTTAATACAGATATAATACTTGTATATATAAGTATCATAACACACCTACAGTATGATGTGTGACTAAAGACGTTAATACAGATATAATACTTGTATATATAAGTATCATAACACACCTACAGTATGATGTGTGACTAAAGACGTTAATACAGATATAATACTTGTATATATAAGTATCATAACACACCTACAGTATGATGTGTGACTAAAGACGTTAATACAGATATAATACTTGTATATATAAGTATCATAACACACCTACAGTATGATGTGTGACTAAAGACGTTAATACAGATATAATACTTGTATATATAAGTATCATAACACACCTACAGTATGATGTGTGACTAAAGACGTTAATACAGATATAATACTTGTATATATAAGTATCATAACACACCTACAGTATGATGTGTGACTAAAGACGTTAATACAGATATAATACTTGTATATATAAGTATCATAACACACCTACAGTATGATGTGTGACTAAAGACATTAATACAGATATAATACTTGTATATATAAGTATAATAACACACCTACAGTATGATGTGTGACTAAAGACGTTAATACAGATATAATACTTGTATATATAAGTATCATAACACACCTACAGTATGATGTGTGACTAAAGACATTAATACAGATATAATACTTGTATATATAAGTATCATAACACACCTACAGTATGATGTGTGACTAAAGACATTAATACAGATATAATACTTGTATATATAAGTATCATAACACACCTACAGTATGATGTGTGACTAAAGACGTTAATACAGATATAATACTTGTATATATAAGTATAATAACACACCTACAGTATGATGTGTGACTAAAGACGTTAATACAGATATAATACTTGTATATATAAGTATCATAACACACCTACAGTATGATGTGTGACTAAAGACGTTAATACAGATATAATACTTGTATATATAAGTATCATAACACACCTACAGTATGATGTGTGACTAAAGACGTTAATACAGATATAATACTTGTATATATAAGTATCATAACACACCTACAGTATGATGTGTGACTAAAGACATTAATACAGATATAATACTTGTATATATAAGTATCATAACACACCTACAGTATGATGTGTGACTAAAGACATTAATACAGATATAATACTTGTATATATAAGTATAATAACACACCTACAGTATGATGTGTGACTAAAGACATTAATACAGATATAATACTTGTATATATAAGTATCATAACACACCTACAGTATGATGTGTGACTAAAGACATTAATACAGATATAATACAGTATAATAATACTTGTATATATAAGTATAATAACACACCTACAGTATGATGTGTGACTAAAGACGTTAATACAGATATAATACTTGTATATATAAGTATCATAACACACCTACAGTATGATGTGTGACTAAAGACGTTAATACAGATATAATACTTGTATATATAAGTATCATAACACACCTACAGTATGATGTGTGACTAAAGACATTAATACAGATATAATACTTGTATATATAAGTATCATAACACACCTACAGTATGATGTGTGACTAAAGACGTTAATACAGATATAATACTTGTATATATAAGTATCATAACACACCTACAGTATGATGTGTGACTAAAGACGTTAATACAGATATAATACTTGTATATATAAGTATCATAACACACCTACAGTATGATGTGTGACTAAAGACGTTAATACAGATATAATACTTGTATATATAAGTATCATAACACACCTACAGTATGATGTGTGACTAAAGACGTTAATACAGATATAATACTTGTATATATAAGTATCATAACACACCTACAGTATGATGTGTGACTAAAGACATTAATACAGATATAATACTTGTATATATAAGTATCATAACACACCTACAGTATGATGTGTGACTAAAGACGTTAATACAGATATAATACTTGTATATATAAGTATCATAACACACCTACAGTATGATGTGTGACTAAAGACGTTAATACAGATATAATACTTGTATATATAAGTATCATAACACACCTACAGTATGATGTGTGACTAAAGACGTTAATACAGATATAATACTTGTATATATAAGTATAATAACACACCTACAGTATGATGTGTGACTAAAGACATTAATACAGATATAATACTTGTATATATAAGTATCATAACACACCTACAGTATGATGTGTGACTAAAGACATTAATACAGATATAATACTTGTATATATAAGTATCATAACACACCTACAGTATGATGTGTGACTAAAGACATTAATACAGATATAATACTTGTATATATAAGTATCATAACACACCTACAGTATGATGTGTGACTAAAGACATTAATACAGATATAATACTTGTATATATAAGTATCATAACACACCTACAGTATGATGTGTGACTAAAGACGTTAATACAGATATAATACTTGTATATATAAGTATCATAACACACCTACAGTATGATGTGTGACTAAAGACGTTAATACAGATATAATACTTGTATATATAAGTATCATAACACACCTACAGTATGATGTGTGACTAAAGACGTTAATACAGATATAATACTTGTATATATAAGTATCATAACACACCTACAGTATGATGTGTGACTAAAGACGTTAATACAGATATAATACTTGTATATATAAGTATCATAACACACCTACAGTATGATGTGTGACTAAAGACGTTAATACAGATATAATACTTGTATATATAAGTATCATAACACACCTACAGTATGATGTGTGACTAAAGACATTAATACAGATATAATACTTGTATATATAAGTATCATAACACACCTACAGTATGATGTGTGACTAAAGACGTTAATACAGATATAATACTTGTATATATAAGTATCATAACACACCTACAGTATGATGTGTGACTAAAGACGTTAATACAGATATAATACTTGTATATATAAGTATCATAACACACCTACAGTATGATGTGTGACTAAAGACATTAATACAGATATAATACTTGTATATATAAGTATCATAACACACCTACAGTATGATGTGTGACTAAAGACGTTAATACAGATATAATACTTGTATATATAAGTATCATAACACACCTACAGTATGATGTGTGACTAAAGACGTTAATACAGATATAATACTTGTATATATAAGTATCATAACACACCTACAGTATGATGTGTGACTAAAGACGTTAATACAGATATAATACTTGTATATATAAGTATCATAACACACCTACAGTATGATGTGTGACTAAAGACGTTAATACAGATATAATACTTGTATATATAAGTATCATAACACACCTACAGTATGATGTGTGACTAAAGACGTTAATACAGATATAATACTTGTATATATAAGTATCATAACACACCTACAGTATGATGTGTGACTAAAGACATTAATACAGATATAATACTTGTATATATAAGTATCATAACACACCTACAGTATGATGTGTGACTAAAGACATTAATACAGATATAATACTTGTATATATAAGTATCATAACACACCTACAGTATGATGTGTGACTAAAGACGTTAATACAGATATAATACTTGTATATATAAGTATCATAACACACCTACAGTATGATGTGTGACTAAAGACGTTAATACAGATATAATACTTGTATATATAAGTATCATAACACACCTACAGTATGATGTGTGACTAAAGACGTTAATACAGATATAATACTTGTATATATAAGTATAATAACACACCTACAGTATGATGTGTGACTAAAGACGTTAATACAGATATAATACTTGTATATATAAGTATCATAACACACCTACAGTATGATGTGTGACTAAAGACGTTAATACAGATATAATACTTGTATATATAAGTATCATAACACACCTACAGTATGATGTGTGACTAAAGACGTTAATACAGATATAATACTTGTATATATAAGTATCATAACACACCTACAGTATGATGTGTGACTAAAGACGTTAATACAGATATAATACTTGTATATATAAGTATCATAACACACCTACAGTATGATGTGTGACTAAAGACATTAATACAGATATAATACTTGTATATATAAGTATCATAACACACCTACAGTATGATGTGTGACTAAAGACGTTAATACAGATATAATACTTGTATATATAAGTATCATAACACACCTACAGTATGATGTGTGACTAAAGACGTTAATACAGATATAATACTTGTATATATAAGTATCATAACACACCTACAGTATGATGTGTGACTAAAGACGTTAATACAGATATAATACTTGTATATATAAGTATCATAACACACCTACAGTATGATGTGTGACTAAAGACGTTAATACAGATATAATACTTGTATATATAAGTATCATAACACACCTACAGTATGATGTGTGACTAAAGACATTAATACAGATATAATACTTGTATATATAAGTATCATAACACACCTACAGTATGATGTGTGACTAAAGACATTAATACAGATATAATACTTGTATATATAAGTATAATAACACACCTACAGTATGATGTGTGACTAAAGACATTAATACAGATATAATACTTGTATATATAAGTATCATAACACACCTACAGTATGATGTGTGACTAAAGACGTTAATACAGATATAATACTTGTATATATAAGTATCATAACACACCTACAGTATGATGTGTGACTAAAGACGTTAATACAGATATAATACTTGTATATATAAGTATCATAACACACCTACAGTATGATGTGTGACTAAAGACGTTAATACAGATATAATACTTGTATATATAAGTATCATAACACACCTACAGTATGATGTGTGACTAAAGACGTTAATACAGATATAATACTTGTATATATAAGTATAATAACACACCTACAGTATGATGTGTGACTAAAGACGTTAATACAGATATAATACTTGTATATATAAGTATCATAACACACCTACAGTATGATGTGTGACTAAAGACGTTAATACAGATATAATACTTGTATATATAAGTATCATAACACACCTACAGTATGATGTGTGACTAAAGACATTAATACAGATATAATACTTGTATATATAAGTATCATAACACACCTACAGTATGATGTGTGACTAAAGACATTAATACAGATATAATACTTGTATATATAAGTATCATAACACACCTACAGTATGATGTGTGACTAAAGACGTTAATACAGATATAATACTTGTATATATAAGTATCATAACACACCTACAGTATGATGTGTGACTAAAGACGTTAATACAGATATAATACTTGTATATATAAGTATCATAACACACCTACAGTATGATGTGTGACTAAAGACGTTAATACAGATATAATACTTGTATATATAAGTATCATAACACACCTACAGTATGATGTGTGACTAAAGACGTTAATACAGATATAATACTTGTATATATAAGTATCATAACACACCTACAGTATGATGTGTGACTAAAGACGTTAATACAGATATAATACTTGTATATATAAGTATCATAACACACCTACAGTATGATGTGTGACTAAAGACGTTAATACAGATATAATACTTGTATATATAAGTATCATAACACACCTACAGTATGATGTGTGACTAAAGACATTAATACAGATATAATACTTGTATATATAAGTATCATAACACACCTACAGTATGATGTGTGACTAAAGACGTTAATACAGATATAATACTTGTATATATAAGTATCATAACACACCTACAGTATGATGTGTGACTAAAGACATTAATACAGATATAATACTTGTATATATAAGTATCATAACACACCTACAGTATGATGTGTGACTAAAGACGTTAATACAGATATAATACTTGTATATATAAGTATCATAACACACCTACAGTATGATGTGTGACTAAAGACGTTAATACAGATATAATACTTGTATATATAAGTATCATAACACACCTACAGTATGATGTGTGACTAAAGACGTTAATACAGATATAATACTTGTATATATAAGTATCATAACACACCTACAGTATGATGTGTGACTAAAGACATTAATACAGATATAATACTTGTATATATAAGTATCATAACACACCTACAGTATGATGTGTGACTAAAGACGTTAATACAGATATAATACTTGTATATATAAGTATCATAACACACCTACAGTATGATGTGTGACTAAAGACGTTAATACAGATATAATACTTGTATATATAAGTATCATAACACACCTACAGTATGATGTGTGACTAAAGACATTAATACAGATATAATACTTGTATATATAAGTATCATAACACACCTACAGTATGATGTGTGACTAAAGACGTTAATACAGATATAATACTTGTATATATAAGTATCATAACACACCTACAGTATGATGTGTGACTAAAGACGTTAATACAGATATAATACTTGTATATATAAGTATCATAACACACCTACAGTATGATGTGTGACTAAAGACGTTAATACAGATATAATACTTGTATATATAAGTATCATAACACACCTACAGTATGATGTGTGACTAAAGACGTTAATACAGATATAATACTTGTATATATAAGTATCATAACACACCTACAGTATGATGTGTGACTAAAGACGTTAATACAGATATAATACTTGTATATATAAGTATCATAACACACCTACAGTATGATGTGTGACTAAAGACGTTAATACAGATATAATACTTGTATATATAAGTATCATAACACACCTACAGTATGATGTGTGACTAAAGACGTTAATACAGATATAATACTTGTATATATAAGTATAATAACACACCTACAGTATGATGTGTGACTAAAGACGTTAATACAGATATAATACTTGTATATATAAGTATCATAACACACCTACAGTATGATGTGTGACTAAAGACGTTAATACAGATATAATACTTGTATATATAAGTATCATAACACACCTACAGTATGATGTGTGACTAAAGACGTTAATACAGATATAATACTTGTATATATAAGTATAATAACACACCTACAGTATGATGTGTGACTAAAGACGTTAATACAGATATAATACTTGTATATATAAGTATCATAACACACCTACAGTATGATGTGTGACTAAAGACGTTAATACAGATATAATACTTGTATATATAAGTATCATAACACACCTACAGTATGATGTGTGACTAAAGACATTAATACAGATATAATACTTGTATATATAAGTATCATAACACACCTACAGTATGATGTGTGACTAAAGACATTAATACAGATATAATACTTGTATATATAAGTATAATAACACACCTACAGTATGATGTGTGACTAAAGACATTAATACAGATATAATACTTGTATATATAAGTATCATAACACACCTACAGTATGATGTGTGACTAAAGACGTTAATACAGATATAATACTTGTATATATAAGTATCATAACACACCTACAGTATGATGTGTGACTAAAGACGTTAATACAGATATAATACTTGTATATATAAGTATCATAACACACCTACAGTATGATGTGTGACTAAAGACGTTAATACAGATATAATACTTGTATATATAAGTATCATAACACACCTACAGTATGATGTGTGACTAAAGACGTTAATACAGATATAATACTTGTATATATAAGTATCATAACACACCTACAGTATGATGTGTGACTAAAGACGTTAATACAGATATAATACTTGTATATATAAGTATCATAACACACCTACAGTATGATGTGTGACTAAAGACGTTAATACAGATATAATACTTGTATATATAAGTATCATAACACACCTACAGTATGATGTGTGACTAAAGACGTTAATACAGATATAATACTTGTATATATAAGTATCATAACACACCTACAGTATGATGTGTGACTAAAGACATTAATACAGATATAATACTTGTATATATAAGTATCATAACACACCTACAGTATGATGTGTGACTAAAGACGTTAATACAGATATAATACTTGTATATATAAGTATCATAACACACCTACAGTATGATGTGTGACTAAAGACGTTAATACAGATATAATACTTGTATATATAAGTATCATAACACACCTACAGTATGATGTGTGACTAAAGACGTTAATACAGATATAATACTTGTATATATAAGTATCATAACACACCTACAGTATGATGTGTGACTAAAGACGTTAATACAGATATAATACTTGTATATATAAGTATCATAACACACCTACAGTATGATGTGTGACTAAAGACGTTAATACAGATATAATACTTGTATATATAAGTATCATAACACACCTACAGTATGATGTGTGACTAAAGACATTAATACAGATATAATACTTGTATATATAAGTATCATAACACACCTACAGTATGATGTGTGACTAAAGACATTAATACAGATATAATACTTGTATATATAAGTATCATAACACACCTACAGTATGATGTGTGACTAAAGACATTAATACAGATATAATACTTGTATATATAAGTATCATAACACACCTACAGTATGATGTGTGACTAAAGACGTTAATACAGATATAATACTTGTATATATAAGTATCATAACACACCTACAGTATGATGTGTGACTAAAGACGTTAATACAGATATAATACTTGTATATATAAGTATCATAACACACCTACAGTATGATGTGTGACTAAAGACGTTAATACAGATATAATACTTGTATATATAAGTATCATAACACACCTACAGTATGATGTGTGACTAAAGACGTTAATACAGATATAATACTTGTATATATAAGTATCATAACACACCTACAGTATGATGTGTGACTAAAGACGTTAATACAGATATAATACTTGTATATATAAGTATCATAACACACCTACAGTATGATGTGTGACTAAAGACGTTAATACAGATATAATACTTGTATATATAAGTATCATAACACACCTACAGTATGATGTGTGACTAAAGACATTAATACAGATATAATACTTGTATATATAAGTATCATAACACACCTACAGTATGATGTGTGACTAAAGACGTTAATACAGATATAATACTTGTATATATAAGTATAATAACACACCTACAGTATGATGTGTGACTAAAGACGTTAATACAGATATAATACTTGTATATATAAGTATCATAACACACCTACAGTATGATGTGTGACTAAAGACGTTAATACAGATATAATACTTGTATATATAAGTATCATAACACACCTACAGTATGATGTGTGACTAAAGACGTTAATACAGATATAATACTTGTATATATAAGTATCATAACACACCTACAGTATGATGTGTGACTAAAGACGTTAATACAGATATAATACTTGTATATATAAGTATAATAACACACCTACAGTATGATGTGTGACTAAAGACGTTAATACAGATATAATACTTGTATATATAAGTATCATAACACACCTACAGTATGATGTGTGACTAAAGACGTTAATACAGATATAATACTTGTATATATAAGTATCATAACACACCTACAGTATGATGTGTGACTAAAGACGTTAATACAGATATAATACTTGTATATATAAGTATCATAACACACCTACAGTATGATGTGTGACTAAAGACATTAATACAGATATAATACTTGTATATATAAGTATCATAATACACCTACAGTATGATGTGTGACTAAAGACTTTAATACAGATATAATACTTGTATATATAAGTATAATAACACACCTACAGTATGACGTGTGATTAAGACATTAATACAGATATAATACTTGTATATATAAGTATCATAACACCTACAGTATGATGTGTGACTAAAGACATTAATACAGATATAATACTTGTATATATAAGTATCATAACACACCTACAGTATGATGTGTGACTAAAGACGTTAATACAGATATAATACTTGTATATATAAGTATAATAACACACCTACAGTATGATGTGTGACTAAAGACGTTAATACAGATATAATACTTGTATATATAAGTATCAATAACACACCTACAGTATGATGTGTGACTAAAGACGTTAATACAGATATAATACTTGTATATATAAGTATCATAACACACCTACAGTATGATGTGTGACTAAAGACATTAATACAGATATAATACTTGTATATATAAGTATCATAACACACCTACAGTATGATGTGTGACTAAAGACGTTAATACAGATATAATACTTGTATATATAAGTATCATAACACACCTACAGTATGATGTGTGACTAAAGACGTTAATACAGATATAATACTTGTATATATAAGTATCATAACACACCTACAGTATGATGTGTGACTAAAGACGTTAATACAGATATAATACTTGTATATATAAGTATCATAACACACCTACAGTATGATGTGTGACTAAAGACGTTAATACAGATATAATACTTGTATATATAAGTATCATAACACACCTACAGTATGATGTGTGACTAAAGACATTAATACAGATATAATACTTGTATATATAAGTATCATAACACACCTACAGTATGATGTGTGACTAAAGACGTTAATACAGATATAATACTTGTATATATAAGTATCATAACACACCTACAGTATGATGTGTGACTAAAGACGTTAATACAGATATAATACTTGTATATATAAGTATCATAACACACCTACAGTATGATGTGTGACTAAAGACATTAATACAGATATAATACTTGTATATATAAGTATCATAACACACCTACAGTATGATGTGTGACTAAAGACATTAATACAGATATAATACTTGTATATATAAGTATAATAACACACCTACAGTATGATGTGTGACTAAAGACGTTAATACAGATATAATACTTGTATATATAAGTATCATAACACACCTACAGTATGATGTGTGACTAAAGACGTTAATACAGATATAATACTTGTATATATAAGTATAATAACACACCTACAGTATGATGTGTGACTAAAGACGTTAATACAGATATAATACTTGTATATATAAGTATCATAACACACCTACAGTATGATGTGTGACTAAAGACGTTAATACAGATATAATACTTGTATATATAAGTATCATAACACACCTACAGTATGATGTGTGACTAAAGACGTTAATACAGATATAATACTTGTATATATAAGTATCATAACACACCTACAGTATGATGTGTGACTAAAGACATTAATACAGATATAATACTTGTATATATAAGTATCATAACACACCTACAGTATGATGTGTGACTAAAGACGTTAATACAGATATAATACTTGTATATATAAGTATCATAACACACCTACAGTATGATGTGTGACTAAAGACGTTAATACAGATATAATACTTGTATATATAAGTATCATAACACACCTACAGTATGATGTGTGACTAAAGACGTTAATACAGATATAATACTTGTATATATAAGTATCATAACACACCTACAGTATGATGTGTGACTAAAGACGTTAATACAGATATAATACTTGTATATATAAGTATCATAACACACCTACAGTATGATGTGTGACTAAAGACAATACAGATATAATACTTGTATATATAAGTATCATAACACACCTACAGTATGATGTGTGACTAAAGACGTTAATACAGATATAATACTTGTATATATAAGTATCATAACACACCTACAGTATGATGTGTGACTAAAGACATTAATACAGATATAATACTTGTATATATAAGTATCATAACACACCTACAGTATGATGTGTGACTAAAGACGTTAATACAGATATAATACTTGTATATATAAGTATCATAACACACCTACAGTATGATGTGTGACTAAAGACATTAATACAGATATAATACTTGTATATATAAGTATCATAACACACCTACAGTATGATGTGTGACTAAAGACGTTAATACAGATATAATACTTGTATATATAAGTATCATAACACACCTACAGTATGATGTGTGACTAAAGACATTAATACAGATATAATACTTGTATATATAAGTATCATAACACACCTACAGTATGATGTGTGACTAAAGACGTTAATACAGATATAATACTTGTATATATAAGTATCATAACACACCTACAGTATGATGTGTGACTAAAGACGTTAATACAGATATAATACTTGTATATATAAGTATCATAACACACCTACAGTATGATGTGTGACTAAAGACGTTAATACAGATATAATACTTGTATATATAAGTATCATAACACACCTACAGTATGATGTGTGACTAAAGACGTTAATACAGATATAATACTTGTATATATAAGTATCATAACACACCTACAGTATGATGTGTGACTAAAGACGTTAATACAGATATAATACTTGTATATATAAGTATCATAACACACCTACAGTATGATGTGTGACTAAAGACGTTAATACAGATATAATACTTGTATATATAAGTATCATAACACACCTACAGTATGATGTGTGACTAAAGACGTTAATACAGATATAATACTTGTATATATAAGTATCATAACACACCTACAGTATGATGTGTGACTAAAGACGTTAATACAGATATAATACTTGTATATATAAGTATCATAACACACCTACAGTATGATGTGTGACTAAAGACGTTAATACAGATATAATACTTGTATATATAAGTATCATAACACACCTACAGTATGATGTGTGACTAAAGACGTTAATACAGATATAATACTTGTATATATAAGTATCATAACACACCTACAGTATGATGTGTGACTAAAGACGTTAATACAGATATAATACTTGTATATATAAGTATCATAACACACCTACAGTATGATGTGTGACTAAAGACATTAATACAGATATAATACTTGTATATATAAGTATCATAACACACCTACAGTATGATGTGTGACTAAAGACATTAATACAGATATAATACTTGTATATATAAGTATCATAACACACCTACAGTATGATGTGTGACTAAAGACGTTAATACAGATATAATACTTGTATATATAAGTATCATAACACACCTACAGTATGATGTGTGACTAAAGACGTTAATACAGATATAATACTTGTATATATAAGTATCATAACACACCTACAGTATGATGTGTGACTAAAGACGTTAATACAGATATAATACTTGTATATATAAGTATCATAACACACCTACAGTATGATGTGTGACTAAAGACGTTAATACAGATATAATACTTGTATATATAAGTATAATAACACACCTACAGTATGATGTGTGACTAAAGACGTTAATACAGATATAATACTTGTATATATAAGTATCATAACACACCTACAGTATGATGTGTGACTAAAGACGTTAATACAGATATAATACTTGTATATATAAGTATCATAACACACCTACAGTATGATGTGTGACTAAAGACATTAATACAGATATAATACTTGTATATATAAGTATCATAACACACCTACAGTATGATGTGTGACTAAAGACGTTAATACAGATATAATACTTGTATATATAAGTATCATAACACACCTACAGTATGATGTGTGACTAAAGACGTTAATACAGATATAATACTTGTATATATAAGTATCTAAAGACGTTAATACAGATATAATACATATATAAGTATCCACACCTACAGTATGATGTGTGACTAAAGACGTTAATACAGATATAATACTTGTATATATAAGTATCATAACACACCTACAGTATGATGTGTGACTAAAGACGTTAATACAGATATAATACTTGTATATATAAGTATCATAACACACCTACAGTATGATGTGTGACTAAAGACATTAATACAGATATAATACTTGTATATATAAGTATCATAACACACCTACAGTATGATGTGTGACTAAAGACGTTAATACAGATATAATACTTGTATATATAAGTATCATAACACACCTACAGTATGATGTGTGACTAAAGACGTTAATACAGATATAATACTTGTATATATAAGTATCATAACACACCTACAGTATGATGTGTGACTAAAGACATTAATACAGATATAATACTTGTATATATAAGTATCATAACACACCTACAGTATGATGTGTGACTAAAGACGTTAATACAGATATAATACTTGTATATATAAGTATCATAACACACCTACAGTATGATGTGTGACTAAAGACGTTAATACAGATATAATACTTGTATATATAAGTATCATAACACACCTACAGTATGATGTGTGACTAAAGACGTTAATACAGATATAATACTTGTATATATAAGTATCATAACACACCTACAGTATGATGTGTGACTAAAGACGTTAATACAGATATAATACTTGTATATATAAGTATCATAACACACCTACAGTATGATGTGTGACTAAAGACGTTAATACAGATATAATACTTGTATATATAAGTATCATAACACACCTACAGTATGATGTGTGACTAAAGACGTTAATACAGATATAATACTTGTATATATAAGTATCATAACACACCTACAGTATGATGTGTGACTAAAGACGTTAATACAGATATAATACTTGTATATATAAGTATCATAACACACCTACAGTATGATGTGTGACTAAAGACATTAATACAGATATAATACTTGTATATATAAGTATCATAACACACCTACAGTATGATGTGTGACTAAAGACGTTAATACAGATATAATACTTGTATATATAAGTATAATAACACACCTACAGTATGATGTGTGACTAAAGACGTTAATACAGATATAATACTTGTATATATAAGTATCATAACACACCTACAGTATGATGTGTGACTAAAGACGTTAATACAGATATAATACTTGTATATATAAGTATCATAACACACCTACAGTATGATGTGTGACTAAAGACGTTAATACAGATATAATACTTGTATATATAAGTATCATAACACACCTACAGTATGATGTGTGACTAAAGACGTTAATACAGATATAATACTTGTATATATAAGTATCATAACACACCTACAGTATGATGTGTGACTAAAGACGTTAATACAGATATAATACTTGTATATATAAGTATCATAACACACCTACAGTATGATGTGTGACTAAAGACGTTAATACAGATATAATACTTGTATATATAAGTATCATAACACACCTACAGTATGATGTGTGACTAAAGACGTTAATACAGATATAATACTTGTATATATAAGTATCATAACACACCTACAGTATGATGTGTGACTAAAGACATTAATACAGATATAATACTTGTATATATAAGTATCATAACACACCTACAGTATGATGTGTGACTAAAGACGTTAATACAGATATAATACTTGTATATATAAGTATCATAACACACCTACAGTATGATGTGTGACTAAAGACGTTAATACAGATATAATACTTGTATATATAAGTATCATAACACACCTACAGTATGATGTGTGACTAAAGACGTTAATACAGATATAATACTTGTATATATAAGTATCATAACACACCTACAGTATGATGTGTGACTAAAGACGTTAATACAGATATAATACTTGTATATATAAGTATAATAACACACCTACAGTATGATGTGTGACTAAAGACGTTAATACAGATATAATACTTGTATATATAAGTATCATAACACACCTACAGTATGATGTGTGACTAAAGACGTTAATACAGATATAATACTTGTATATATAAGTATCATAACACACCTACAGTATGATGTGTGACTAAAGACATTAATACAGATATAATACTTGTATATATAAGTATCATAACACACCTACAGTATGATGTGTGACTAAAGACGTTAATACAGATATAATACTTGTATATATAAGTATCATAACACACCTACAGTATGATGTGTGACTAAAGACGTTAATACAGATATAATACTTGTATATATAAGTATCATAACACACCTACAGTATGATGTGTGACTAAAGACATTAATACAGATATAATACTTGTATATATAAGTATCATAACACACCTACAGTATGATGTGTGACTAAAGACGTTAATACAGATATAATACTTGTATATATAAGTATAATAACACACCTACAGTATGATGTGTGACTAAAGACGTTAATACAGATATAATACTTGTATATATAAGTATCATAACACACCTACAGTATGATGTGTGACTAAAGACGTTAATACAGATATAATACTTGTATATATAAGTATCATAACACACCTACAGTATGATGTGTGACTAAAGACGTTAATACAGATATAATACTTGTATATATAAGTATCATAACACACCTACAGTATGATGTGTGACTAAAGACGTTAATACAGATATAATACTTGTATATATAAGTATCATAACACACCTACAGTATGATGTGTGACTAAAGACGTTAATACAGATATAATACTTGTATATATAAGTATCATAACACACCTACAGTATGATGTGTGACTAAAGACGTTAATACAGATATAATACTTGTATATATAAGTATCATAACACACCTACAGTATGATGTGTGACTAAAGACGTTAATACAGATATAATACTTGTATATATAAGTATCATAACACACCTACAGTATGATGTGTGACTAAAGACGTTAATACAGATATAATACTTGTATATATAAGTATCATAACACACCTACAGTATGATGTGTGACTAAAGACGTTAATACAGATATAATACTTGTATATATAAGTATCATAACACACCTACAGTATGATGTGTGACTAAAGACATTAATACAGATATAATACTTGTATATATAAGTATCATAACACACCTACAGTATGATGTGTGACTAAAGACGTTAATACAGATATAATACTTGTATATATAAGTATCATAACACACCTACAGTATGATGTGTGACTAAAGACGTTAATACAGATATAATACTTGTATATATAAGTATCATAACACACCTACAGTATGATGTGTGACTAAAGACGTTAATACAGATATAATACTTGTATATATAAGTATCATAACACACCTACAGTATGATGTGTGACTAAAGACGTTAATACAGATATAATACTTGTATATATAAGTATCATAACACACCTACAGTATGATGTGTGACTAAAGACGTTAATACAGATATAATACTTGTATATATAAGTATCATAACACACCTACAGTATGATGTGTGACTAAAGACATTAATACAGATATAATACTTGTATATATAAGTATCATAACACACCTACAGTATGATGTGTGACTAAAGACATTAATACAGATATAATACTTGTATATATAAGTATAATAACACACCTACAGTATGATGTGTGACTAAAGACATTAATACAGATATAATACTTGTATATATAAGTATCATAACACACCTACAGTATGATGTGTGACTAAAGACGTTAATACAGATATAATACTTGTATATATAAGTATCATAACACACCTACAGTATGATGTGTGACTAAAGACGTTAATACAGATATAATACTTGTATATATAAGTATCATAACACACCTACAGTATGATGTGTGACTAAAGACGTTAATACAGATATAATACTTGTATATATAAGTATCATAACACACCTACAGTATGATGTGTGACTAAAGACATTAATACAGATATAATACTTGTATATATAAGTATCATAACACACCTACAGTATGATGTGTGACTAAAGACGTTAATACAGATATAATACTTGTATATATAAGTATCATAACACACCTACAGTATGATGTGTGACTAAAGACGTTAATACAGATATAATACTTGTATATATAAGTATCATAACACACCTACAGTATGATGTGTGACTAAAGACGTTAATACAGATATAATACTTGTATATATAAGTATCATAACACACCTACAGTATGATGTGTGACTAAAGACGTTAATACAGATATAATACTTGTATATATAAGTATCATAACACACCTACAGTATGATGTGTGACTAAAGACATTAATACAGATATAATACTTGTATATATAAGTATCATAACACACCTACAGTATGATGTGTGACTAAAGACGTTAATACAGATATAATACTTGTATATATAAGTATCATAACACACCTACAGTATGATGTGTGACTAAAGACGTTAATACAGATATAATACTTGTATATATAAGTATAATAACACACCTACAGTATGATGTGTGACTAAAGACGTTAATACAGATATAATACTTGTATATATAAGTATAATAACACACCTACAGTATGATGTGTGACTAAAGACATTAATACAGATATAATACTTGTATATATAAGTATCATAACACACCTACAGTATGATGTGTGACTAAAGACATTAATACAGATATAATACTTGTATATATAAGTATAATAACACACCTACAGTATGATGTGTGACTAAAGACATTAATACAGATATAATACTTGTATATATAAGTATCATAACACACCTACAGTATGATGTGTGACTAAAGACGTTAATACAGATATAATACTTGTATATATAAGTATCATAACACACCTACAGTATGATGTGTGACTAAAGACGTTAATACAGATATAATACTTGTATATATAAGTATAATAACACACCTACAGTATGATGTGTGACTAAAGACGTTAATACAGATATAATACTTGTATATATAAGTATCATAACACACCTACAGTATGATGTGTGACTAAAGACGTTAATACAGATATAATACTTGTATATATAAGTATAATAACACACCTACAGTATGATGTGTGACTAAAGACGTTAATACAGATATAATACTTGTATATATAAGTATCATAACACACCTACAGTATGATGTGTGACTAAAGACGTTAATACAGATATAATACTTGTATATATAAGTATCATAACACACCTACAGTATGATGTGTGACTAAAGACATTAATACAGATATAATACTTGTATATATAAGTATCATAACACACCTACAGTATGATGTGTGACTAAAGACGTTAATACAGATATAATACTTGTATATATAAGTATCATAACACACCTACAGTATGATGTGTGACTAAAGACGTTAATACAGATATAATACTTGTATATATAAGTATCATAACACACCTACAGTATGATGTGTGACTAAAGACGTTAATACAGATATAATACTTGTATATATAAGTATCATAACACACCTACAGTATGATGTGTGACTAAAGACGTTAATACAGATATAATACTTGTATATATAAGTATAATAACACACCTACAGTATGATGTGTGACTAAAGACGTTAATACAGATATAATACTTGTATATATAAGTATCATAACACACCTACAGTATGATGTGTGACTAAAGACGTTAATACAGATATAATACTTGTATATATAAGTATCATAACACACCTACAGTATGATGTGTGACTAAAGACATTAATACAGATATAATACTTGTATATATAAGTATCATAACACACCTACAGTATGATGTGTGACTAAAGACATTAATACAGATATAATACTTGTATATATAAGTATCATAACACACCTACAGTATGATGTGTGACTAAAGACGTTAATACAGATATAATACTTGTATATATAAGTATCATAACACACCTACAGTATGATGTGTGACTAAAGACGTTAATACAGATATAATACTTGTATATATAAGTATCATAACACACCTACAGTATGATGTGTGACTAAAGACGTTAATACAGATATAATACTTGTATATATAAGTATCATAACACACCTACAGTATGATGTGTGACTAAAGACGTTAATACAGATATAATACTTGTATATATAAGTATCATAACACACCTACAGTATGATGTGTGACTAAAGACGTTAATACAGATATAATACTTGTATATATAAGTATCATAACACACCTACAGTATGATGTGTGACTAAAGACGTTAATACAGATATAATACTTGTATATATAAGTATCATAACACACCTACAGTATGATGTGTGACTAAAGACGTTAATACAGATATAATACTTGTATATATAAGTATCATAACACACCTACAGTATGATGTGTGACTAAAGACATTAATACAGATATAATACTTGTATATATAAGTATCATAACACACCTACAGTATGATGTGTGACTAAAGACGTTAATACAGATATAATACTTGTATATATAAGTATCATAACACACCTACAGTATGATGTGTGACTAAAGACGTTAATACAGATATAATACTTGTATATATAAGTATCATAACACACCTACAGTATGATGTGTGACTAAAGACGTTAATACAGATATAATACTTGTATATATAAGTATATCATAACACACCTACAGTATGATGTGTGACTAAAGACATTAATACAGATATAATACTTGTATATATAAGTATCATAACACACCTACAGTATGATGTGTGACTAAAGACATTAATACAGATATAATACTTGTATATATAAGTATAATAACACACCTACAGTATGATGTGTGACTAAAGACGTTAATACAGATATAATACTTGTATATATAAGTATCATAACACACCTACAGTATGATGTGTGACTAAAGACGTTAATACAGATATAATACTTGTATATATAAGTATCATAACACACCTACAGTATGATGTGTGACTAAAGACATTAATACAGATATAATACTTGTATATATAAGTATCATAACACACCTACAGTATGATGTGTGACTAAAGACGTTAATACAGATATAATACTTGTATATATAAGTATCATAACACACCTACAGTATGATGTGTGACTAAAGACGTTAATACAGATATAATACTTGTATATATAAGTATCATAACACACCTACAGTATGATGTGTGACTAAAGACGTTAATACAGATATAATACTTGTATATATAAGTATCATAACACACCTACAGTATGATGTGTGACTAAAGACGTTAATACAGATATAATACTTGTATATATAAGTATCATAACACACCTACAGTATGATGTGTGACTAAAGACGTTAATACAGATATAATACTTGTATATATAAGTATCATAACACACCTACAGTATGATGTGTGACTAAAGACGTTAATACAGATATAATACTTGTATATATAAGTATCATAACACACCTACAGTATGATGTGTGACTAAAGACGTTAATACAGATATAATACTTGTATATATAAGTATCATAACACACCTACAGTATGATGTGTGACTAAAGACGTTAATACAGATATAATACTTGTATATATAAGTATATAACACACCTACAGTATGATGTGTGACTAAAGACGTTAATACAGATATAATACTTGTATATATAAGTATAATAACACACCTACAGTATGATGTGTGACTAAAGACGTTAATACAGATATAATACTTGTATATATAAGTATCATAACACACCTACAGTATGATGTGTGACTAAAGACGTTAATACAGATATAATACTTGTATATATAAGTATCATAACACACCTACAGTATGATGTGTGACTAAAGACATTAATACAGATATAATACTTGTATATATAAGTATCATAACACACCTACAGTATGATGTGTGACTAAAGACGTTAATACAGATATAATACTTGTATATATAAGTATCATAACACACCTACAGTATGATGTGTGACTAAAGACGTTAATACAGATATAATACTTGTATATATAAGTATCATAACACACCTACAGTATGATGTGTGACTAAAGACGTTAATACAGATATAATACTTGTATATATAAGTATCATAACACACCTACAGTATGATGTGTGACTAAAGACGTTAATACAGATATAATACTTGTATATATAAGTATAATAACACACCTACAGTATGATGTGTGACTAAAGACGTTAATACAGATATAATACTTGTATATATAAGTATCATAACACACCTACAGTATGATGTGTGACTAAAGACGTTAATACAGATATAATACTTGTATATATAAGTATCATAACACACCTACAGTATGATGTGTGACTAAAGACGTTAATACAGATATAATACTTGTATATATAAGTATCATAACACACCTACAGTATGATGTGTGACTAAAGACATTAATACAGATATAATACTTGTATATATAAGTATCATAACACACCTACAGTATGATGTGTGACTAAAGACGTTAATACAGATATAATACTTGTATATATAAGTATCATAACACACCTACAGTATGATGTGTGACTAAAGACGTTAATACAGATATAATACTTGTATATATAAGTATCATAACACACCTACAGTATGATGTGTGACTAAAGACGTTAATACAGATATAATACTTGTATATATAAGTATCATAACACACCTACAGTATGATGTGTGACTAAAGACGTTAATACAGATATAATACTTGTATATATAAGTATCATAACACACCTACAGTATGATGTGTGACTAAAGACGTTAATACAGATATAATACTTGTATATATAAGTATCATAACACACCTACAGTATGATGTGTGACTAAAGACGTTAATACAGATATAATACTTGTATATATAAGTATCATAACACACCTACAGTATGATGTGTGACTAAAGACGTTAATACAGATATAATACTTGTATATATAAGTATCATAACACACCTACAGTATGATGTGTGACTAAAGACATTAATACAGATATAATACTTGTATATATAAGTATCATAACACACCTACAGTATGATGTGTGACTAAAGACGTTAATACAGATATAATACTTGTATATATAAGTATAATAACACACCTACAGTATGATGTGTGACTAAAGACGTTAATACAGATATAATACTTGTATATATAAGTATCATAACACACCTACAGTATGATGTGTGACTAAAGACGTTAATACAGATATAATACTTGTATATATAAGTATCATAACACACCTACAGTATGATGTGTGACTAAAGACGTTAATACAGATATAATACTTGTATATATAAGTATAATAACACACCTACAGTATGATGTGTGACTAAAGACGTTAATACAGATATAATACTTGTATATATAAGTATCATAACACACCTACAGTATGATGTGTGACTAAAGACGTTAATACAGATATAATACTTGTATATATAAGTATCATAACACACCTACAGTATGATGTGTGACTAAAGACGTTAATACAGATATAATACTTGTATATATAAGTATCATAACACACCTACAGTATGATGTGTGACTAAAGACGTTAATACAGATATAATACTTGTATATATAAGTATCATAACACACCTACAGTATGATGTGTGACTAAAGACGTTAATACAGATATAATACTTGTATATATAAGTATCATAACACACCTACAGTATGATGTGTGACTAAAGACATTAATACAGATATAATACTTGTATATATAAGTATCATAACACACCTACAGTATGATGTGTGACTAAAGACGTTAATACAGATATAATACTTGTATATATAAGTATCATAACACACCTACAGTATGATGTGTGACTAAAGACGTTAATACAGATATAATACTTGTATATATAAGTATCATAACACACCTACAGTATGATGTGTGACTAAAGACATTAATACAGATATAATACTTGTATATATAAGTATCATAACACACCTACAGTATGATGTGTGACTAAAGACGTTAATACAGATATAATACTTGTATATATAAGTATCATAACACACCTACAGTATGATGTGTGACTAAAGACGTTAATACAGATATAATACTTGTATATATAAGTATCATAACACACCTACAGTATGATGTGTGACTAAAGACGTTAATACAGATATAATACTTGTATATATAAGTATCATAACACACCTACAGTATGATGTGTGACTAAAGACGTTAATACAGATATAATACTTGTATATATAAGTATCATAACACACCTACAGTATGATGTGTGACTAAAGACGTTAATACAGATATAATACTTGTATATATAAGTATCATAACACACCTACAGTATGATGTGTGACTAAAGACGTTAATACAGATATAATACTTGTATATATAAGTATCATAACACACCTACAGTATGATGTGTGACTAAAGACGTTAATACAGATATAATACTTGTATATATAAGTATCATAACACACCTACAGTATGATGTGTGACTAAAGACGTTAATACAGATATAATACTTGTATATATAAGTATCATAACACACCTACAGTATGATGTGTGACTAAAGACATTAATACAGATATAATACTTGTATATATAAGTATCATAACACACCTACAGTATGATGTGTGACTAAAGACATTAATACAGATATAATACTTGTATATATAAGTATCATAACACACCTACAGTATGATGTGTGACTAAAGACGTTAATACAGATATAATACTTGTATATATAAGTATCATAACACACCTACAGTATGATGTGTGACTAAAGACGTTAATACAGATATAATACTTGTATATATAAGTATCATAACACACCTACAGTATGATGTGTGACTAAAGACGTTAATACAGATATAATACTTGTATATATAAGTATCATAACACACCTACAGTATGATGTGTGACTAAAGACGTTAATACAGATATAATACTTGTATATATAAGTATCATAACACACCTACAGTATGATGTGTGACTAAAGACGTTAATACAGATATAATACTTGTATATATAAGTATCATAACACACCTACAGTATGATGTGTGACTAAAGACGTTAATACAGATATAATACTTGTATATATAAGTATCATAACACACCTACAGTATGATGTGTGACTAAAGACATTAATACAGATATAATACTTGTATATATAAGTATCATAACACACCTACAGTATGATGTGTGACTAAAGACATTAATACAGATATAATACTTGTATATATAAGTATCATAACACACCTACAGTATGATGTGTGACTAAAGACGTTAATACAGATATAATACTTGTATATATAAGTATCATAACACACCTACAGTATGATGTGTGACTAAAGACGTTAATACAGATATAATACTTGTATATATAAGTATAATAACACACCTACAGTATGATGTGTGACTAAAGACGTTAATACAGATATAATACTTGTATATATAAGTATCATAACACACCTACAGTATGATGTGTGACTAAAGACGTTAATACAGATATAATACTTGTATATATAAGTATCATAACACACCTACAGTATGATGTGTGACTAAAGACGTTAATACAGATATAATACTTGTATATATAAGTATCATAACACACCTACAGTATGATGTGTGACTAAAGACGTTAATACAGATATAATACTTGTATATATAAGTATCATAACACACCTACAGTATGATGTGTGACTAAAGACGTTAATACAGATATAATACTTGTATATATAAGTATCATAACACACCTACAGTATGATGTGTGACTAAAGACGTTAATACAGATATAATACTTGTATATATAAGTATCATAACACACCTACAGTATGATGTGTGACTAAAGACGTTAATACAGATATAATACTTGTATATATAAGTATCATAACACACCTACAGTATGATGTGTGACTAAAGACGTTAATACAGATATAATACTTGTATATATAAGTATCATAACACACCTACAGTATGATGTGTGACTAAAGACATTAATACAGATATAATACTTGTATATATAAGTATCATAACACACCTACAGTATGATGTGTGACTAAAGACGTTAATACAGATATAATACTTGTATATATAAGTATCATAACACACCTACAGTATGATGTGTGACTAAAGACGTTAATACAGATATAATACTTGTATATATAAGTATAATAACACACCTACAGTATGATGTGTGACTAAAGACGTTAATACAGATATAATACTTGTATATATAAGTATCATAACACACCTACAGTATGATGTGTGACTAAAGACGTTAATACAGATATAATACTTGTATATATAAGTATCATAACACACCTACAGTATGATGTGTGACTAAAGACATTAATACAGATATAATACTTGTATATATAAGTATCATAACACACCTACAGTATGATGTGTGACTAAAGACGTTAATACAGATATAATACTTGTATATATAAGTATCATAACACACCTACAGTATGATGTGTGACTAAAGACGTTAATACAGATATAATACTTGTATATATAAGTATCATAACACACCTACAGTATGATGTGTGACTAAAGACGTTAATACAGATATAATACTTGTATATATAAGTATCATAACACACCTACAGTATGATGTGTGACTAAAGACGTTAATACAGATATAATACTTGTATATATAAGTATCATAACACACCTACAGTATGATGTGTGACTAAAGACGTTAATACAGATATAATACTTGTATATATAAGTATCATAACACACCTACAGTATGATGTGTGACTAAAGACGTTAATACAGATATAATACTTGTATATATAAGTATCATAACACACCTACAGTATGATGTGTGACTAAAGACATTAATACAGATATAATACTTGTATATATAAGTATCATAACACACCTACAGTATGATGTGTGACTAAAGACATTAATACAGATATAATACTTGTATATATAAGTATAATAACACACCTACAGTATGATGTGTGACTAAAGACATTAATACAGATATAATACTTGTATATATAAGTATAATAACACACCTACAGTATGATGTGTGACTAAAGACGTTAATACAGATATAATACTTGTATATATAAGTATAATAACACACCTACAGTATGATGTGTGACTAAAGACATTAATACAGATATAATACTTGTATATATAAGTATCATAACACACCTACAGTATGATGTGTGACTAAAGACGTTAATACAGATATAATACTTGTATATATAAGTATCATAACACACCTACAGTATGATGTGTGACTAAAGACGTTAATACAGATATAATACTTGTATATATAAGTATCATAACACACCTACAGTATGATGTGTGACTAAAGACGTTAATACAGATATAATACTTGTATATATAAGTATCATAACACACCTACAGTATGATGTGTGACTAAAGACGTTAATACAGATATAATACTTGTATATATAAGTATCATAACACACCTACAGTATGATGTGTGACTAAAGACATTAATACAGATATAATACTTGTATATATAAGTATCATAACACACCTACAGTATGATGTGTGACTAAAGACGTTAATACAGATATAATACTTGTATATATAAGTATCATAACACACCTACAGTATGATGTGTGACTAAAGACGTTAATACAGATATAATACTTGTATATATAAGTATCATAACACACCTACAGTATGATGTGTGACTAAAGACATTAATACAGATATAATACTTGTATATATAAGTATCATAACACACCTACAGTATGATGTGTGACTAAAGACATTAATACAGATATAATACTTGTATATATAAGTATAATAACACACCTACAGTATGATGTGTGACTAAAGACGTTAATACAGATATAATACTTGTATATATAAGTATCATAACACACCTACAGTATGATGTGTGACTAAAGACGTTAATACAGATATAATACTTGTATATATAAGTATCATAACACACCTACAGTATGATGTGTGACTAAAGACGTTAATACAGATATAATACTTGTATATATAAGTATCATAACACACCTACAGTATGATGTGTGACTAAAGACGTTAATACAGATATAATACTTGTATATATAAGTATCATAACACACCTACAGTATGATGTGTGACTAAAGACGTTAATACAGATATAATACTTGTATATATAAGTATCATAACACACCTACAGTATGATGTGTGACTAAAGACGTTAATACAGATATAATACTTGTATATATAAGTATCATAACACACCTACAGTATGATGTGTGACTAAAGACGTTAATACAGATATAATACTTGTATATATAAGTATCATAACACACCTACAGTATGATGTGTGACTAAAGACATTAATACAGATATAATACTTGTATATATAAGTATCATAACACACCTACAGTATGATGTGTGACTAAAGACATTAATACAGATATAATACTTGTATATATAAGTATCATAACACACCTACAGTATGATGTGTGACTAAAGACATTAATACAGATATAATACTTGTATATATAAGTATAATAACACACCTACAGTATGATGTGTGACTAAAGACGTTAATACAGATATAATACTTGTATATATAAGTATCATAACACACCTACAGTATGATGTGTGACTAAAGACATTAATACAGATATAATACTTGTATATATAAGTATCATAACACACCTACAGTATGATGTGTGACTAAAGACGTTAATACAGATATAATACTTGTATATATAAGTATCATAACACACCTACAGTATGATGTGTGACTAAAGACATTAATACAGATATAATACTTGTATATATAAGTATCATAACACACCTACAGTATGATGTGTGACTAAAGACGTTAATACAGATATAATACTTGTATATATAAGTATCATAACACACCTACAGTATGATGTGTGACTAAAGACATTAATACAGATATAATACTTGTATATATAAGTATAATAACACACCTACAGTATGATGTGTGACTAAAGACGTTAATACAGATATAATACTTGTATATATAAGTATCATAACACACCTACAGTATGATGTGTGACTAAAGACGTTAATACAGATATAATACTTGTATATATAAGTATCATAACACACCTACAGTATGATGTGTGACTAAAGACGTTAATACAGATATAATACTTGTATATATAAGTATAATAACACACCTACAGTATGATGTGTGACTAAAGACGTTAATACAGATATAATACTTGTATATATAAGTATAATAACACACCTACAGTATGATGTGTGACTAAAGACGTTAATACAGATATAATACTTGTATATATAAGTATCATAACACACCTACAGTATGATGTGTGACTAAAGACATTAATACAGATATAATACTTGTATATATAAGTATCATAACACACCTACAGTATGATGTGTGACTAAAGACGTTAATACAGATATAATACTTGTATATATAAGTATATAACACACCTACAGTATGATGTGTGACTAAAGACGTTAATACAGATATAATACTTGTATATATAAGTATCATAACACACCTACAGTATGATGTGTGACTAAAGACATTAATACAGATATAATACTTGTATATATAAGTATCATAACACACCTACAGTATGATGTGTGACTAAAGACGTTAATACAGATATAATACTTGTATATATAAGTATCATAACACACCTACAGTATGATGTGTGACTAAAGACATTAATACAGATATAATACTTGTATATATAAGTATATAACACACCTACAGTATGATGTGTGACTAAAGACATTAATACAGATATAATACTTGTATATATAAGTATAATAACACACCTACAGTATGATGTGTGACTAAAGACGTTAATACAGATATAATACTTGTATATATAAGTATCATAACACACCTACAGTATGATGTGTGACTAAAGACGTTAATACAGATATAATACTTGTATATATAAGTATCATAACACACCTACAGTATGATGTGTGACTAAAGACGTTAATACAGATATAATACTTGTATATATAAGTATCATAACACACCTACAGTATGATGTGTGACTAAAGACGTTAATACAGATATAATACTTGTATATATAAGTATCATAACACACCTACAGTATGATGTGTGACTAAAGACATTAATACAGATATAATACTTGTATATATAAGTATCATAACACACCTACAGTATGATGTGTGACTAAAGACGTTAATACAGATATAATACTTGTATATATAAGTATCATAACACACCTACAGTATGATGTGTGACTAAAGACGTTAATACAGATATAATACTTGTATATATAAGTATCATAACACACCTACAGTATGATGTGTGACTAAAGACGTTAATACAGATATAATACTTGTATATATAAGTATAATAACACACCTACAGTATGATGTGTGACTAAAGACATTAATACAGATATAATACTTGTATATATAAGTATCATAACACACCTACAGTATGATGTGTGACTAAAGACGTTAATACAGATATAATACTTGTATATATAAGTATCATAACACACCTACAGTATGATGTGTGACTAAAGACGTTAATACAGATATAATACTTGTATATATAAGTATCATAACACACCTACAGTATGATGTGTGACTAAAGACGTTAATACAGATATAATACTTGTATATATAAGTATCATAACACACCTACAGTATGATGTGTGACTAAAGACGTTAATACAGATATAATACTTGTATATATAAGTATAATAACACACCTACAGTATGATGTGTGACTAAAGACGTTAATACAGATATAATACTTGTATATATAAGTATCATAACACACCTACAGTATGATGTGTGACTAAAGACGTTAATACAGATATAATACTTGTATATATAAGTATCATAACACACCTACAGTATGATGTGTGACTAAAGACATTAATACAGATATAATACTTGTATATATAAGTATCATAACACACCTACAGTATGATGTGTGACTAAAGACATTAATACAGATATAATACTTGTATATATAAGTATCATAACACACCTACAGTATGATGTGTGACTAAAGACGTTAATACAGATATAATACTTGTATATATAAGTATCATAACACACCTACAGTATGATGTGTGACTAAAGACGTTAATACAGATATAATACTTGTATATATAAGTATCATAACACACCTACAGTATGATGTGTGACTAAAGACGTTAATACAGATATAATACTTGTATATATAAGTATCATAACACACCTACAGTATGATGTGTGACTAAAGACATTAATACAGATATAATACTTGTATATATAAGTATCATAACACACCTACAGTATGATGTGTGACTAAAGACGTTAATACAGATATAATACTTGTATATATAAGTATAATAACACACCTACAGTATGATGTGTGACTAAAGACGTTAATACAGATATAATACTTGTATATATAAGTATCATAACACACCTACAGTATGATGTGTGACTAAAGACGTTAATACAGATATAATACTTGTATATATAAGTATCATAACACACCTACAGTATGATGTGTGACTAAAGACGTTAATACAGATATAATACTTGTATATATAAGTATCATAACACACCTACAGTATGATGTGTGACTAAAGACGTTAATACAGATATAATACTTGTATATATAAGTATCATAACACACCTACAGTATGATGTGTGACTAAAGACGTTAATACAGATATAATACTTGTATATATAAGTATCATAACACACCTACAGTATGATGTGTGACTAAAGACATTAATACAGATATAATACTTGTATATATAAGTATCATAACACACCTACAGTATGATGTGTGACTAAAGACGTTAATACAGATATAATACTTGTATATATAAGTATAATAACACACCTACAGTATGATGTGTGACTAAAGACATTAATACAGATATAATACTTGTATATATAAGTATAATAACACACCTACAGTATGATGTGTGACTAAAGACGTTAATACAGATATAATACTTGTATATATAAGTATAATAACACACCTACAGTATGATGTGTGACTAAAGACATTAATACAGATATAATACTTGTATATATAAGTATAATAACACACCTACAGTATGATGTGTGACTAAAGACATTAATACAGATATAATACTTGTATATATAAGTATCATAACACACCTACAGTATGATGTGTGACTAAAGACGTTAATACAGATATAATACTTGTATATATAAGTATCATAACACACCTACAGTATGATGTGTGACTAAAGACGTTAATACAGATATAATACTTGTATATATAAGTATCATAACACACCTACAGTATGATGTGTGACTAAAGACGTTAATACAGATATAATACTTGTATATATAAGTATCATAACACACCTACAGTATGATGTGTGACTAAAGACGTTAATACAGATATAATACTTGTATATATAAGTATCATAACACACCTACAGTATGATGTGTGACTAAAGACATTAATACAGATATAATACTTGTATATATAAGTATCATAACACACCTACAGTATGATGTGTGACTAAAGACGTTAATACAGATATAATACTTGTATATATAAGTATCATAACACACCTACAGTATGATGTGTGACTAAAGACGTTAATACAGATATAATACTTGTATATATAAGTATCATAACACACCTACAGTATGATGTGTGACTAAAGACATTAATACAGATATAATACTTGTATATATAAGTATCATAACACACCTACAGTATGATGTGTGACTAAAGACATTAATACAGATATAATACTTGTATATATAAGTATAATAACACACCTACAGTATGATGTGTGACTAAAGACGTTAATACAGATATAATACTTGTATATATAAGTATCATAACACACCTACAGTATGATGTGTGACTAAAGACGTTAATACAGATATAATACTTGTATATATAAGTATAATAACACACCTACAGTATGATGTGTGACTAAAGACATTAATACAGATATAATACTTGTATATATAAGTATCATAACACACCTACAGTATGATGTGTGACTAAAGACGTTAATACAGATATAATACTTGTATATATAAGTATCATAACACACCTACAGTATGATGTGTGACTAAAGACGTTAATACAGATATAATACTTGTATATATAAGTATCATAACACACCTACAGTATGATGTGTGACTAAAGACGTTAATACAGATATAATACTTGTATATATAAGTATCATAACACACCTACAGTATGATGTGTGACTAAAGACGTTAATACAGATATAATACTTGTATATATAAGTATCATAACACACCTACAGTATGATGTGTGACTAAAGACATTAATACAGATATAATACTTGTATATATAAGTATCATAACACACCTACAGTATGATGTGTGACTAAAGACATTAATACAGATATAATACTTGTATATATAAGTATAATAACACACCTACAGTATGATGTGTGACTAAAGACGTTAATACAGATATAATACTTGTATATATAAGTATCATAACACACCTACAGTATGATGTGTGACTAAAGACGTTAATACAGATATAATACTTGTATATATAAGTATCATAACACACCTACAGTATGATGTGTGACTAAAGACATTAATACAGATATAATACTTGTATATATAAGTATCATAACACACCTACAGTATGATGTGTGACTAAAGACGTTAATACAGATATAATACTTGTATATATAAGTATAATAACACACCTACAGTATGATGTGTGACTAAAGACGTTAATACAGATATAATACTTGTATATATAAGTATCATAACACACCTACAGTATGATGTGTGACTAAAGACATTAATACAGATATAATACTTGTATATATAAGTATCATAACACACCTACAGTATGATGTGTGACTAAAGACGTTAATACAGATATAATACTTGTATATATAAGTATCATAACACACCTACAGTATGATGTGTGACTAAAGACGTTAATACAGATATAATACTTGATGTATATATAATACAGTATAATATAACACACCTACAGTATGATGTGTGACTAAAGACGTTAATACAGATATAATACTTGTATATATAAGTATAATAACACACCTACAGTATGATGTGTGACTAAAGACGTTAATACAGATATAATACTTGTATATATAAGTATCATAACACACCTACAGTATGATGTGTGACTAAAGACATTAATACAGATATAATACTTGTATATATAAGTATAATAACACACCTACAGTATGATGTGTGACTAAAGACATTAATACAGATATAATACTTGTATATATAAGTATCATAACACACCTACAGTATGATGTGTGACTAAAGACGTTAATACAGATATAATACTTGTATATATAAGTATAATAACACACCTACAGTATGATGTGTGACTAAAGACGTTAATACAGATATAATACTTGTATATATAAGTATCATAACACACCTACAGTATGATGTGTGACTAAAGACGTTAATACAGATATAATACTTGTATATATAAGTATCATAACACACCTACAGTATGATGTGTGACTAAAGACGTTAATACAGATATAATACTTGTATATATAAGTATAATAACACACCTACAGTATGATGTGTGACTAAAGACGTTAATACAGATATAATACTTGTATATATAAGTATCATAACACACCTACAGTATGATGTGTGACTAAAGACATTAATACAGATATAATACTTGTATATATAAGTATCATAACACACCTACAGTATGATGTGTGACTAAAGACGTTAATACAGATATAATACTTGTATATATAAGTATCATAACACACCTACAGTATGATGTGTGACTAAAGACGTTAATACAGATATAATACTTGTATATATAAGTATAATAACACACCTACAGTATGATGTGTGACTAAAGACATTAATACAGATATAATACTTGTATATATAAGTATCATAACACACCTACAGTATGATGTGTGACTAAAGACGTTAATACAGATATAATACTTGTATATATAAGTATCATAACACACCTACAGTATGATGTGTGACTAAAGACGTTAATACAGATATAATACTTGTATATATAAGTATCATAACACACCTACAGTATGATGTGTGACTAAAGACGTTAATACAGATATAATACTTGTATATATAAGTATCATAACACACCTACAGTATGATGTGTGACTAAAGACATTAATACAGATATAATACTTGTATATATAAGTATCATAACACACCTACAGTATGATGTGTGACTAAAGACGTTAATACAGATATAATACTTGTATATATAAGTATCATAACACACCTACAGTATGATGTGTGACTAAAGACATTAATACAGATATAATACTTGTATATATAAGTATCATAACACACCTACAGTATGATGTGTGACTAAAGACATTAATACAGATATAATACTTGTATATATAAGTATAATAACACACCTACAGTATGATGTGTGACTAAAGACGTTAATACAGATATAATACTTGTATATATAAGTATCATAACACACCTACAGTATGATGTGTGACTAAAGACGTTAATACAGATATAATACTTGTATATATAAGTATAATAACACACCTACAGTATGATGTGTGACTAAAGACATTAATACAGATATAATACTTGTATATATAAGTATCATAACACACCTACAGTATGATGTGTGACTAAAGACGTTAATACAGATATAATACTTGTATATATAAGTATCATAACACACCTACAGTATGATGTGTGACTAAAGACGTTAATACAGATATAATACTTGTATATATAAGTATCATAACACACCTACAGTATGATGTGTGACTAAAGACGTTAATACAGATATAATACTTGTATATATAAGTATCATAACACACCTACAGTATGATGTGTGACTAAAGACGTTAATACAGATATAATACTTGTATATATAAGTATCATAACACACCTACAGTATGATGTGTGACTAAAGACATTAATACAGATATAATACTTGTATATATAAGTATCATAACACACCTACAGTATGATGTGTGACTAAAGACATTAATACAGATATAATACTTGTATATATAAGTATAATAACACACCTACAGTATGATGTGTGACTAAAGACATTAATACAGATATAATACTTGTATATATAAGTATAATAACACACCTACAGTATGATGTGTGACTAAAGACGTTAATACAGATATAATACTTGTATATATAAGTATCATAACACACCTACAGTATGATGTGTGACTAAAGACATTAATACAGATATAATACTTGTATATATAAGTATCATAACACACCTACAGTATGATGTGTGACTAAAGACGTTAATACAGATATAATACTTGTATATATAAGTATAATAACACACCTACAGTATGATGTGTGACTAAAGACGTTAATACAGATATAATACTTGTATATATAAGTATCATAACACACCTACAGTATGATGTGTGACTAAAGACATTAATACAGATATAATACAGTATGATGTGTGACTAAAGACGTTAATACAGATATAATACTTGTATATATAAGTATAATAACACACCTACAGTATGATGTGTGACTAAAGACGTTAATACAGATATAAGTATAATAACACACCTACAGTATGATGTGTGACTAAAGACGTTATTACAGATATAATACTTGTATATATAAGTATAATAACACACCTACAGTATGATGTGTGACTAAAGACATTAATACAGATATAATACTTGTATATATAAGTATCATAACACACCTACAGTATGATGTGTGACTAAAGACGTTAATACAGATATAATACTTGTATATATAAGTATCATAACACACCTACAGTATGATGTGTGACTAAAGACATTAATACAGATATAATACAGTATGATGTGTGACTAAAGACGTTAATACAGATATAATACTTGTATATATAAGTATAATAACACACCTACAGTATGATGTGTGACTAAAGACGTTAATACAGATATAATACTTGTATATATAACAACACACCTACAGTATGATGTGTGACTAAAGACGTTAATACAGATATAATACTTGTATATATAAGTATAATAACACACCTACAGTATGATGTGTGACTAAAGACATTAATACAGATATAATACTTGTATATATAAGTATCATAACACACCTACAGTATGATGTGTGACTAAAGACATTAATACAGATATAATACTTGTATACATAAGTATAATGACACACCTACAGTATGATGTGTGACTAAAGACATTAATACAGATATAATACTTGTATATATAAGTATCATAACACACCTACAGTATGATGTGTGACTAAAGACGTTAATACAGATATTAATACTTGTATATATAAGTATAATAACACACCTACAGTATGATGTGTGACTAAAGACGTTAATACAGATATAATACTTGTATATATAAGTATAATAACACACCTACAGTATGATGTGTGACTAAACACGTTAATACAGATATAATACTTGTATACCTAAGTATCATAACACATCTACAGTATGATGTGTGACTAAAGACGTTAATACAGATATAATACTTGTATATATAAGTATAATAACACACCTACAGTATGATGTGTGACTAAACACGTTAATACAGATATAATACTTGTATATATAAGTATCATAACACACCTACAGTATGATGTGTGACTAAAGACATTAATACAGATATAATACTTGTATATATAAGTATGATAACACACCTACAGTATGATGTGTGACTAAAGACGTTAATACAGATTTTATACTTGTATATATAAGTATCATAACACACCTACAGTATGACGTGTGTCTAAAGACGTTAATACAGATATAATACTTGTATATATAAGTATAATAACACACCTACAGTATGAAGTGTGACTAAAGACATTAATACAGATATAATACTTGTATATATAAGTATCATAACACACCTACAGTATGATGTGTGACTAAAGACGTTAATACAGATATAATACTTGTATATATAAGTATCATAACACACCTACAGTATGATGTGTGACTAATGACGTTAATATAGATATAATACTTGTATATATAAGTATCATAACACACCTACAGTATGATGTGTGACTAAAGACGTTAATACAGATATAATACTTGTATATATAAGTATAATAACACACCTACAGTATGATGTGTGACTAAAGACGTTAATACAGATATAATACTTGTATATATAAGAATCATAACACACCTACAGTATGATGTGTGACTAAAGACGTTAATACAGATATAATACTTGTATATATAAGTATCATAACACACCTACAGTATGATGTGTGACTAAAGACATTAATACAGATATAATACTTGTATATATAAGAATCATAACACACCTACAGTATGATGTGTGACTAAAGACGTTAATACAGATATAATACTTGTATATATAAGTATCATAACACATCTACAGTATGATGTGTGACTACAGTGTTTCTATTCTTACGAAGCGTACCTGAAATTCATCAGCTGCGACAAATTTTCTATGACGTTAGCCATTGGTCCAGATAATTTTGTTTCATTCACTGACTGGTCGATACTTATCCAGGGTTTCCACTACAAAAACAAACAAACAAGTAACTGAGTTATTCTCTGTAAATATTTAAATCTGCTTTATGTTTTAACGATTGTTTAACTTGCGTAGTAAAGAGATAGCGGCTCAAAGGTAAGGCTTACAGTATTAGAATTCTGGGTTTGATCCCTGAGGTGCGCATCGCCCAGATAATTTTAGTGCAGCTTTGTGGTCAATAACAAAGAAGTTTTAGTTTTAACAGTTGCTAAAACATTATTCATGTTTTCATACTATATATTTAATTACTATCTTCAGTAATTATGAATTATAACATTGATAATTAACACCATATCATCATTATGAATCATTAGGTACGCCTGGAGAATTCTGATTTCATTAGCAATTATTTTTATCAATACTACTACATTCAACTGTTCACCGTACCAGACTTATCTTTTTAATATACGTACAGATGTTTTACCAAACGTAATGTGCCAAAGTGAAACCTGCACTAAAAGAACACTAAACTACGCGTAACGTTTTTTAACCTTTGTTTTGTTGGAATCATTCAAAACGTTCAACAGGACTAGGCATGGCCACGTGGTTAATGTACTCGACTCGTAATCTGAGGGTTGCAGGTTCAAATCCCCGTCCACCAAACATACTCGTCCCTTCAGTCGTGGGGGCGTTATAATGTTACGGTCAATCTCACTATTCGTTCGTAAAAGAGTAACCCAAGAGTTGGCGGTGGGTGGAGATGAGTAGCTGCCTTTCCTCTTGGTTTACACTGCTAAATTAGGGACGGCTAGCGCAGATAGCCCTCGTGTAGCTTTGTGCGAAATTCAAAACAAACAAACAAAATGTTCAAACTTAAATGAAAAACTCTACGTGAGAAAAAAAAAAAAAAAGTCGCATGAAATACGAAATTATTAGTATCTTTATCGGAAGAAAGGGGTCGCTGTAAGTCATTCTATACAAAATCAGTTTTACAGCAGTTCTCAAAATTGTTATAAAGATTTATAAATATCATTTCATAATAGCTTTTTATTTTCTATGAAAACTATTCCGTAATCAAAACGTCATTAAGATTTATCTAGAAAGTCCTTTTGTTAGATAACAAAATAAACCCTGTCTTATCACGATATTTTTTTTGTGCTGTCAAACATCGTAATAAAGAAGAGATAGCAACAGTGGTACAGTAAAAACATCCTGATAAACCTACTAAAGCCAATACATTCAGTTAACTTTATTTTGTGATTTATTAGGTTTGTTGGCTGATGTTGGTGGACGTTAAAAAAACCCAAGGCTGACACAAGCGAAGGTGAACCCGAAACTACTATTGCCTACACAGTAAACTGTACAGTAACTGAAATTCAGAAAAATGCGATACAAAAATAAACATTATTTTTTAACAAATCATCAAAAACATAGCGTGTTATTTATTATTCTGTACTATCCGTTAGTTGGATTTCAACGTCTACCAGGTACGTTTCTCTTTTTTCTAAAGATAAAATAAAATTGTATGCTTGACCACCAAGTAAATCTCAATTAGGGTCTAGAAAATTGTGATTATTGGTTTAAGAAAGCTTTCTTTACACGCATGGTCGAGCGTAACCAAGTAGTTAACATTTCGGGTTGTGTATCAGAAGGTCCAAAATTCGAGTCCGCAATACAGCACATCACAAGCTCCGTCTTTGCAATTGTGAATGTGTTATTAAAATGATTACCAATCCTACTATTCGGTTATAGTTAGCGATGTGAATTACTGACTGGTTGAAACCTTTCTGGTTGTCTGAAGTCAATGGTGGTATGTCTCTGTCTTGAACTTGGAGTTTCTGATCTGCTCGTTTAGCTAATCTGTTGTATATTAGTGCTACTGAAAACACTGAATACCTTGCAAGGTATATCGTAATTCCAGGGTCGCAGGTTTGAATCCCCGTCATGCAAAACATGCTCGCCCTTTCAGCCGTGAGGGCGTTATAATGTTAGGTCAATCTCACTATTCGTTGGTAAAAGAGTAGCCCAAGAGTTGGTGGTGGGTGGTGATGACTAGCTGCCTTCCCTTTAGTCTTACACTGCTAAATTAGGGATGGCTAGCACAGATAGCCCTCGTGTAGCTTTGCACGATATTAAAACAAACAAACAAACAAGCAATGGACAACTAATTTTTGATTTTCAGTCTCAATTTTTCTGTTTCAAAAGTAAATAAAACCAAAATTAACCGTAGAAATTATTTTTATTTCTTACTTTTGAAATTCGTGTGTCATGCTGTATTGTAGCCGACAGAATACATAATTATTCTCGTGATTCATGGCATCCGCACGTTTTAGCGACGTCTCGACATTAAAACTTGTAACGTCATTTTTAAATGTCTACTGACTGACTGACACATTTTATAGTGATACGCATGGTTGAAACAGATGAGCAGTTCAAGTGGTCTTCGGACCCCTTTCAGGGAAAATAACGGAAATGGATGATTTTAATTCGTTAAAGAGCATCAGCAACAGACTTCAATACATGTGCACGAGTGTCGAGACAAACATGATAAGATGTAAATTGATAAAATAGCTGTTGGAGATTTAGGCCTATTGTACTATAAAATATTGAAGAAGAAGTGATACTGAAACAAAGTGATAAAATCGAAAACTAAACACAGTTGAAATTTGACAGACCCACAACATTTGTATGTACGTTTAATTAAATTATAAAATATAATGTTTCCTTTCTATTCAGGTCTAAAAATATCTAGACCAAAAATGGTTTAAAAATTGTTTAAGTAGACAAACTTCGATTTTTTCTAATACATTTTAGCTAATTTCTCTTTCCTGCTCCCAGTAGTTCAGCGGTTTCGTTACCCGTTATGAAGAGTTTAGATCATGGTTTTCAAACTATACTTCGTGGAACCCTTGGGCTTCGCCATAGTTAGCTGCGGCTCCATGAGAAAATTTTAGAATGCTAATATTTTTTCCTGAAGCTATAAAATTGAATCAGAATACGCCGTACAAAAAAGTAAAATATATCTTTAATATAACACGTTTATCGCGTATTAGGCCTTTTAATATTTTATTCTGCCTAACGCCAGACGATTTTATTTAGCTTAGGGGAAGTTCTCGCGGTGAAAGTGTTAATATAGTCTCAATTAACTTTGATAGTGGCGTCACTGGTTGCTAGTGGATATGGCACCATCTCAAGATCGTATGTGTCTTTGGAGATTCAAGATAGCCTAGTAGTTTCGTACGAAACATCGGTCAACCCTGGGTAATGATGTCAACCGTCTTTTAAAAGGCAGATCTGGATTAGCGACTAAATCTCGAACGAAATGTAACATGACGTCACAGCTGAAACTTGTCAAATTTGAAAAATTGTGATGCATTTAGATGCAGTATCAATTGATTCAATTCCAAAGTATATTTATATGAAGTATAATTATATTTATGACAATTATAATTGGTAATTGTTAGGTTAAGTTAGAGTCGTTGTAGTTTAATTAGACAAACTTGGTACTAATGAGCTCTATGACGTCATGTTTAATTTTGTTTCATTTCGTTCGAGATTTAGACGTACGTCAAATCTGGCTTAATATTTTGTTATTTGGCTTAAAACTTTCTGTTAAAAGAGAAAAACTGTAAACATAATACGTTAACCTTTTACTTTATAAAAATGTTTTAACGGCCTAGCCTTTTTCCACAAATCTTTCTTACTGACTTTGTTATGGCAACACTGATCTAAGGTCAGTGTGTCATTGTATAACAATAAAACTCAAGTGCTTGTACGAGTTTTTATTAAGAAGCTATTTTTTGTTCGTGTAAATACTTTTGAAGTGTCAAAGATATAAGAATACGTTTTTAGACAAATTAATAATTAGTTGTCACCCTTATAATGGATAAGTGGCTGAATATCAGTAATAAATCTGATACGAGTAAAAACCCTAGGCCTAGTAAAATTCATCGGCCTTATCGTCGTGTGCGAGCACTTCAACGCAGGATGATGCAAGAAGTAGTGAACATTCAACCCACAACCCACTAGGTCTTCATAACCTGTCCATGTAAAAACCATATTTAATAAAACTTTCATTATGCTTTTCTTTCTTGAATACGGTTTTACAAGGACAAGTAATGAAGATGGATCTAGTGGTTTGTGTGTTGAATGTAGAACACTGTTGAGTAGCAGTAGTAAAGTTAAAACGACATCTAGAAACCAAATTCCCAATTAAAAAAATCTAACTTCCGAGTATTTCAAAAGAAAGTGTTTGTAATTAAATGCAAGGAAAGCTACATTTCGTTCTTTTGTCCATCAGGACAACAAAGGTGCTCTTTTTGCTTCATATGGTGTTAGTTACCGTATTGAAAAAGCTGGTAAAGCTAATACAACTGCAGAAGATTTGATAAAATCATGCGCAAATGATTTGGTAGAGTGCACGATTGATGAATTTAAAAACAAACAAACATTAACTCTATGCCCCTTTCTGACAACTCGGTTTCTCGAAGAATCAAGGATATGTCAGCAAATTGCTTAACGGAGATAATAAAGCGAGTCCAACTTTTTCGCTTCAGATGGATGATTCAACAGATGTCGCAGGTTATGCGATGTTGCTCGTGTTTGTTCGCTATATTCACGAAGCTAGTTTTGAAGAAGACATACTAGTTTGCAAACCTTTGTCAACTCAAACAACAGGCGAAGAAATATTTAAAGTGATCGATTTCTTCATGAAGAACATGAGATCCAATGGCAGCTTTGCTCAAGTATTTGCACTGATGGAGCTGCAGCTATGACTGAAACTTTGCAGGCGCAGTGGGACGCATAAAAACCCTGACATCGAGAGTATCCACTGCTGTCTTCATCATCATGAACTTGCAATGAAACGAATGCCAGAAGACTTAAAAAGGTATTGGGTGATGTCATAAAAAATAGTTAATTTTATAAAATCAAGACCAGTCAATGTGAGGATCTTCAGTTTACTCTGTGAGGATATGGGAAGTTTGTATAAAAACTTGCTGCTTCATACTGAAGTCCGATGGCTTTCTCGGAGAAAAGTTCTTCCTCGGTTTTACGAACTGCGTGAGGAGATAGGTTTCTTTTTATCTGAATGTCATTTTGAACTTTTGTACAAATTAAGGGACAAACGCTGGATACAGAAAGTGGTTTATCTTTCTGAGGTGGCCCCAGTAGCTCAGCGGTATGTCTGCGGACTTAAAACGCTAAAAACCGGGTTTCGATACTCGTGGTGGGTAGAGCACAGATAGCCCATTGTAGCTTTTTGCTTAATCCTAAACAACAACAACCTTCTGAGGTATTTGCTTATCCAAATGAGGTGAATGATGTAGGGTAACGTACTTCAAAGTTCAAAGTAAAATGGAAGCGCTTCAACGTAAGATAAAACTTTTGGATCAATGTATACTTATGGAAGGATTTGATTACTTCGAAAATCTCGGTGGTTTTTTTTTTTTACTTATGAATGAAATTTCCTTTAGTGAAGATGCAAAAGTTTCAGTCTTGCAGCACATTGTTGTGTACAACTACTGGGGAGTACTTTCCTCCTCATTTAGAAAAAAATTACTATGGATTCAAAATCCCTTTGTTGACACTCAAATACCAACGATTTGCCTTTAAAAGAGAAAGAGCAGCTTATAGAAATTTCAACTGATTACACCCTAAAAACAAAATTTCAGCAGGAAGAAATTACACAATTCTGGATTCAAATGGCCATGGAATACCCTTAAATAAGTAACAAAGCTTTGAAAAATGTTGATGCGTTTTCCAACAACATATCTTTGTGAGCAAACATGTTTACTGTATACAGTTACAAAACCAAATTTAGAAACAGGCTAAATATTGAAGATGAATTTTGCTTCCAGGTAACAACCATAACTCCAAATATTGAACTACTTTGTGAACAAAAACGAGCCCATCTGAGTCACTAATAAATAAATAACTACACTGCAGTTTTACTGATATACATTTTGCAAGGAGAATTTTTTGAACAAGTAAAAATAACAATATTTCTTCAAATATTGATAATTTAAATAAATTTAAATTCTAAAAGCTCGAAGTAAACTTTTTCTGGTGCTAGTGACCGATTGTTTCTATTTTTAGTGTATATATATTTTTTTTTTAATTAAGGCTCCGAAATGTTTTTTTTCTTTCTGATGTGAAGGTCTAAAATTTTTGGGAACCTCTGGTGTAGATAACACTTTGTGCTTAAAACTTCAAACACACAACTTCCATCTGGGTTCGGCAAGGCCAAGTAGTTAAGCACTCAACTCGTAATCCGAGGGTCGCGGGTTCAAATCCCCGTCACACCAAACATGCCGCCCCTTCAGACGTAAGGGCATTATAACGTTACGGTCAATCTCACTATTTGTTGGAAGAAGAGTAGCCCAAGAGTTGGCGGTGGGTGGTGATGACTAGCTGCCTTCCCTCTAGCCTTACACTGCTAAATTAGTGACGGCTAGCGCAGATAGCCCTCGTGTAGGTTCGAGCGAAATTCAAACCAACTTCCCTCTAGCGTATCATTTCAAAATTATGAACAGCTGTCATAGACTGTAGATAGCTCTCAAGTATCTTTGTGTAAATTAATACATTTGATATTCACTGCTTTTTTCGTTCGAGGATGCAAGAGGCAGATTATACCAGTATCATGAACAGTTATTTTGTATGATTATATAAACATAATTTATAAGGAAGTGTTTAGAACTCACAATGTACGTGTGTGTGTGTTTTCTCATGGCAAAGATACCGCGGAAAACTTACTGTGTCTTGGACGAAAATACTAGTTTCTGGGCTTGAGCCCTGATAAAGAATTGAATGTAGAAAGCAACGTCATATGACAAATAGTATGGAAAACAAACATAGAGATGGTCATTATTCAGGGTTTTCTTAAATAGAGAAAATGAGCATGGAGAAGAAGGAATTGGATTTAGATGTCTTTTTTGACGTAGGCCTACTTTATGATGGAGTCGTATAGGAATGTCATACCATAATGATTTCTAGCAAGTAACAGTCTCTCAGTGGGTCAGCGGTAAGTTGTACAACTCTAAAATTCAGTGATCGATTCCTCACGGTAGACATAGACCAGAAAACCAGTTGTTAAACTCAGCGCCAGATCAAACAAATAACCTACCAAATAATAAATCGTTTTCAAATATAATTATAAATAAAATCTGCGTTTCGCTCAAAACAAAAGTTATTAAAACATTACCTTTATCGATATTGTAGTTAAAGAACAGATATTCTAATGACTGAATATTTTGAAAACATCCCACTATTAACCATCATACATGTCAGTTTAGAAACTACTGACCAATCACTAAGTGTCACGTAAATTATATGTTAAATGTCGTGTCGGAACACGTCCAGTGTTTCACACCCGAATCTGTTACTACTGTATTAATTTACACCAGTAAGCACTGAAATAATTTGTTACTACTGTATTAACCTACACCAGTAAGCACTGAAATAATCTGTTCCTGTTGAGCTGTGCTACACTTGCTGGACGGGAAGCAATGAACGAATAACAGCTTCGTTAAATAAATCATTAATATAATTTAAAATTGTTAATGCAAATTTACTGACAAACAATTTATTATTTTAGCGGAAAACGAGGTTGATTTATGTAGTAACCAAATTTAAAACACTGATGTTTGTTCCCTAACCACGACTAAAGCTATCGTTTTGTTTGTTTGTTTTTGAATTTCGCGCAAAGCTACTCGAGGGCTATCTGCGCTAACCGTCCCTAATTTAGCAGTGTAAGACTAGAGAGAAGGCAGCTAGTCATCACTACCCACCGCCAACTCTTGGGCTACTCTTTTACCAAAAGCTATCGTAAGTTAATTCTAAAGATGAAACATAACACGTGGAACAAAATATAAAGTTTGTTTACACATACCACAATACGTAAGGATCCATTAGCACGTGGAACAAAATATAAAGTTTGTTTACACACACCACAATACTAAGGATCCATTAACACGAGGAACAAAATATAAAGTTTGTTTACACATACCACAATACTAAGGATCCATTAACACGTGGAACAAAATATAAAGTTTGTTTACACATACCACAATACTAAGGATCCATTAACACGTGGAACAAAATATAAAGTTTGTTTACACATACCACAATACTAAGGATCCATTAACACGTGGAACAAAATATTAAGTTTGTTTACACATACCACAATACTAAGGATCCATTAACACGTGGAACAAAATATAAAGTTTGTTTACACATACCACAATACTAAGGATCCATTAACACGTGGAACAAAATATAAAGTTTGTTTACACATACCACAATACTAAGGATCCATTAACACGTGGAACAAAATATAAAGTTTGTTTACACATACCACAATACTAAGGATCCATTAACACGTGGAACAAAATATAAAGTTTGTTTACACATACCACAATACTAAGGATCCATTAACACGTGGAACAAAATATAAAGTTTGTTTACACATACCACAATACTAAGGATCCATTAACACGTGGAACAAAATATAAAGTTTGTTTACACATACCACAATACGTAAAGATCCATTAACACGTGGAACAAAATATAAAGTTTGTTTACACATACCACAATACTAAGGATCCATTAACACGAGGAACAAAATATAAAGTTTGTTTACACATACCACAATACTAAGGATCCATTAACACGTGGAACAAAATATAAAGTTTGTTTACACATACCACAATACTAAGTATCCATTAACACGTGGAACAAAATATAAAGTTTGTTTACACACACCACAATACTAAGGATCCATTAACACGTGGAACAAAATATAAAGTTTGTTTACACATACCACAATACGTAAGGATCCATAAAACTCTGCTTATATACAAACATTGAACGTTATGTATATGTTGTGTTACTTACATTTAAAGCACATATTCGTAGAAAAAGCTTCGAAGACACGTTTCCAAACATGTTCTATATCTGCGTGAGACAAAAAATACCAATAATACTTCAATCATGACCCAATGTTTCAATAAGTCTTAGCAGAAAAACATAATATCGTTTACCATTAACAGTTTAGTTCTTTACTGAAGAGATATAAACTGATGTTCAAAAGTACGTTTATAGACGAACTGTATGTATAACAAAAGGTTTATAAGTGAATTCAAAGAATTATCTTGATTTTTCAGGGAACAATAAAAATTTCAAATCGCAAAAATATTAAACGATTTCATGAGAATAAATTGCTTTTCGATCACGAGTTAATTACTTTTCCTGGACGCTTGGCGATCTGTTGTTCCAATAAAGCTGAAATTACTATATAATATTTCACTTGTTTGAAGTTAAGCACAGAGCTACACAACGGACTATTTATGCTCTGCTCATCACGGGTATCGAAACCTGGTTTCTAGCAGATGTGTCTTCTTGGTGTCTGTTCGTCTCTTCGTGATGACCACACTTGAAGAACAATCAAATCTAGCAAGCACGACAGAACCACCTAGGGAAAACTCAGGGGTTATTCGTTAGGAGTGTGGGGGTTATTATATCGAAGCCACATCGGGCTATCTGCTGAGTCCACCCAAATCGTTTCCTAATTAATATCTGTTGTTTTTGTTCTTTTATATTATTAATTTCCTTAGTATGAAGATGCATTTAGAGTAAAGGGATTATTTGGGAAGATGGTTTTGACCATCTTTTGCTTTATAAAGACAGAGTAGGGTAAATAAACTCCCTAAGAAATTAATAAACAATCTCTCAAACTGAAGGCTGTACAGAAGAAATTTAAAGTATGCAACAAACAATATTTATACATAAGTTGTAACAAAAGCACTTCTCTCAGACTTACTTCTACCTCTCTCTTAACATTACTTTTGTCTGGTTGTGCTACAAGGAAGAATTTCCTCTTTCTTAACCTTACTTTTCTCTGGTTGTGCTACAAGGAAGGATTTACTCTTTTTAACCCTACTTTTGTCTCGTTGTGCTACAAGGAAGAATTTCCTCTTTCTTAACCTTACTTTTGTCTGGTTGTGCTACAAAAAAGAATTTTCTCTTTCTCAACCTTCCTTTTGTCTGGTTGTGCTACAAGGGAGAAGTTCCTCTTTCTTAACCTTACTTTTGTCTGGATGTGCTACAAGGAAAAATTTCCTCTTTCTTAACCTTACTTTTGTCTGGTTGTGCTACAAGGAAGAATTTCCTCTTTTTAACCTTACTTTAGTCTCGTTGTGCTACAAGGAAGATGTTCCTCTTTTTAACCTTACTTTTGTCTGGTTGTGCTATACGGAAGAATTTCCTCTTTCTTAACCGTACTTTTGTCTGGTTGTGCTGCAAGGAAGGACTTGCTCTTATTAACCTTACTTGTCTCTCGTTGTGCTACAAGGAAGAATTTCCTCTTTTTAACCTTACTTTTGTCTGGTTGTGCTACAATGAAGAATTTCCTCTTTCTTAACCTTACTTTTGTCTGGTTGTGCTATACGGAATAATTTCCTCTTTCTTAACCGTACTTTTGTCTGGTTGTGCTACAAGGAAGAATTTCCTCTTTCTTAAACTTACTTTTGTCTGGTTGTGCTACAACGAAGAATTTCCTCTTTCTTAACCTTACTTTTGTCTGCTTGTGCTTCAAGGAAGGATTTCCTCTTTCTTAACCTTACTTTTGTCTGGTTGTGCTACAATGAAGAATTTCCTCTTTCTTAACCTTCCTTTTGTCTGGTTGTGCTACAAGGAAGAAGTTCCTCTTTCTTAACCTTACTTTTGTCTGGTTGTGCTACAAGGAAGAATTTCCTCTTTCTTAACCTTACTTTTGTTTGGTTGTGCTACAAGGAAGAATTTCCTCTTTCTTAACTTTCCTTTAGTCTGGTTGTGCTACAAGGAATAATTTCCTCTTTTTAACCTTACTTTTGTCTGGTTGTGCTACAAGGAAGAATTTCCTCTTTTTAACCGTACTTTTGTCTGGTTGTGCTACAATGAAGAATTTCCTCTTTCTTAACCTTACTTTTGTCTGGTTGTGCTATACGGAATAATTTCCTCTTTCTTAACCGTACTTTTGTCTGTTTGTCCTGCAAGGAAGGATTTCCTCTTTCTTAACCTTACTTTTGTCTGGTTGTGCTACAATGAAGAATTTCCTCTTTCTTAACCTTCCTTTTGTCTGGTTGTGCTACAAGGAAGAAGTTCCTCTTTCTTAACCTTACTTTTGTCTGGTTGTGCTACAAGGAAGAATTTCCTCTTTCTTAACCTTACTTTTCTCTGGTTGTGCTACAAGGAAGAATTTCCTCTTTCTTAACCTTACTTTTGTTTGGTTGTGCTACAAGGAAGAATTTCCTCTTTCTTAACTTTCCTTTAGTCTGGTTGTGCTACAAGGAATAATTTCCTCTTTTTAACCTTACTTTTGTCTGGTTGTGCTACAAGGAAGAATTTCCTCTTTCTTAACCTTACTTTTGTCTCGTTGTGCTACAAGGAAAAATTTCCTCATTCTTAACCTTACTTTTGTCTGGTTGTGCTACAAGGAAAAATTTCCTCTTTCTTAACCTTACTTTTGTCTGGTTGTGCTACAAAGAAAAATTTACTCTTTTTAACCTTAATTTTGTCTGGTTGTGCTACAAGGAAGAGTTTCCTCTTTCTTAACCTTACTTTTGTCTGGTTGTGCTACAAGGAAGAATTTCCTCTTTCTTAACCTTACTTTTCTCTGGTTGTGCTACAAGGAAGAATTTCCTCTTTCTTAACCTTACTTTTGTCTGGTTGTTCTACAAGGAAGAATTTCCTCTTTCTTAACCTTACTTTTGTCTGGTTGTGCTACAAGGAAAAATTTCCTCTTTCTTAACCTTACTTTTGTCTGGTTGTGCTACAAGGAGGAATTTCCTCTTTCTTAACCTTACTTTTGTCTGGTTGTGCTACAAAAAAGGATTTACTCTTTCTTAACCTTACTTTTCTCTGATTGTGCTACAAGGAAGAATTACTTCTTTCTTAACCTTACTTTTCTCTGGTTGTGCTACAAGGAAGAATTTCCTCTTTCTTAACCTTACTTTTGTCTGGTTGTGCTACAAGGAAGAATTTCCTCTTTCTTAACCTTACTTTTGTCTGGTTGTGCTACAAGGAAAATTTCCTCTTTCTTAACCTTACTTTTGTCTGGTTGTGCTACAAGGAGGAATTTCCTCTTTCTTAACCTTACTTTTCTCTGATTGTGCTACAAGGAAGAATTACTTCTTTCTTAACCTTACTTTTCTCTGGTTGTTCTACAAGGAAGAATTTCCTCTTTCTTAACCTTACTTTTGTCTGGTTGTTCTACAAGGAAGAATTTCCTCCTTCTTAACCTTACTTTTGTCTGGTTGTGCTACAAGGAAAAATTTCCTCTTTCTTAACCTTACTTTTGTCTGGTTGTGCTACAAGGAGGAATTTCCTCTTTCTTAACCTTACTTTTGTCTGGTTGTGCTACAAAAAAGGATTTACTCTTTCTTAACCTTACTTTTCTCTGATTGTGCTACAAGGAAGAATTACTTCTTTCTTAACCTTACTTTTGTCTGGTTGTGCTACAAAAAGGATTTACTCTTTTTAACCTTACTTTTGTCTGGTTGTGCTACAAGGATGAATTTCCTCTTTCTTAACCTTACTTTTATCTGGTTGTGCTACAAGGAAGAATTTCCTCTTTCTTAACCTTACTTTTGTCTGGTTGTGCGACAAGGAAAAATTTCCTCTTTCTTAACCTTACTTTTGTCTGGTTGTGCTACAAGGAAGAATTTCCTCTTTCTTAACCTTACTTTAGTCTCGTTGTGCTACAAGGAAGAATTTCCTCTTTTTAACCTTACTTTTGTCTGGTTGTGCTACAAGGAAGAATTTCCTCTTTCTTAACCTTACTTTTGTCTGGTTGTGCTACAAGAAAGAATATACTCTTTCTTAACCTTACTTTTGTCTGGTTGTGCTACAAGGAAGAATTTCCTCTTTGTAACGTTACTTTTGTCTGGTTGTGCTATACGGAATAATTTCCTCTTTCTTAACCGTACTTTTGTCTGTTTGTCCTGCAAGGAAGAATTTCCTCTTTCTTAACCTTACTTTTGTCTGGTTGTGCTACAACGAAGAATTTCCTCTTTCTTAACCTTACTTTTGTCTGCTTGTGCTTCAAGGAAGGATTTCCTCTTTCTTAACCTTACTTTTGTCTGGTTGTGCTACAATGAAGAATTTCCTCTTTCTTAACCTTCCTTTTGTCTGGTTGTGCTACAAGGAAGAAGTTCCTCTTTCTTAACCTTACTTTTGTCTGGTTGTGCTACAAGGAAGAATTTCCTCTTTCTTAACCTTACTTTTCTCTGGTTGTGCTACAAGGAAGAATTTCCTCTTTCTTAACCTTACTTTTGTTTGGTTGTGCTACAAGGAAGAATTTCCTCTTTCTTAACTTTCCTTTAGTCTGGTTGTGCTACAAGGAATAATTTCCTCTTTTTAACCTTACTTTTGTCTGGTTGTGCTACAAGGAAGAATTTCCTCTTTCTTAACCTTACTTTTGTCTCGTTGTGCTACAAGGAAAAATTTCCTCATTCTTAACCTTACTTTTGTCTGGTTGTGCTACAAGGAAGGATTTCCTCTTTCTTAACCTTACTTTTGTCTGGTTGTGCTACAAGGAAAAATTTCCTCTTTCTTAACCTTACTTTTGTCTGGTTGTGCTACAAAGAAAAATTTACTCTTTTTAACCTTACTTTTGTCTGGTTGTGCTACAAGAAAGGATGTACTCTTTTAACCTTAATTTTGTCTGGTTGTGCTACAAGGAAGAGTTTCCTCTTTCTTAACCTTACTTTTGTCTGGTTGTGCTACAAGGAAGAATTTCCTCTTTCTTAACCTTACTTTTCTCTGGTTGTGCTACAAGGAAGAATTTCCTCTTTCTTAACCTTACTTTTGTCTGGTTGTTCTACAAGGAAGAATTTCCTCTTTCTTAACCTTACTTTTCTCTGGTTGTGCTACAAGGAAAAATTTCCTCTTTCTTAACCTTACTTTTGTCTGGTTGTGCTACAAGGAGGAATTTCCTCTTTCTTAACCTTACTTTTGTCTGGTTGTGCTACAAAAAAGGATTTACTCTTTCTTAACCTTACTTTTCTCTGATTGTGCTACAAGGAAGAATTACATTTTTCTTAACCTTACTTTTGTCTGGTTGTGCTACAAAAAAGGATTTACTCTTTTTAACCTTACTTTTGTCTGGTTGTGCTACAAGGATGAATTTCCTCTTTCTTAACCTTACTTTTATCTGGTTGTGCTACAAGGAAGAATTTCCTCTTTCTTAACCTTACTTTAGTCTGGTTGTGCTACGAGGAAGAATTTCCTCTTTCTTAACTTTACTTTTGTCTGGTTGTGCTACAAGGAAAAATTTCCTCTTTCTTAACCTTACTTTTGTCTGGTTGTGCTACAAGGAAGGATTTACTCTTTTTAACCTTACTTTTGTTTGGTTGTGCTACAACGAAGGATTTTCTATTTTTAACCTTACTTTTGTCTGGTTATGCTATAAGGAAGGATTTACTCTTTTTAACCTTAGTTTTGTCTGATTGTGCTACAAGGAAGAATTACATTTTTCTTAACCTTACTTTTGTCTGGTTGTGCTACAAAAAAGGATTTACTCTTTTTAACCTTACTTTTGTCTGGTTGTGCTACAAGGATGAATTTCCTCTTTCTTAACCTTACTTTTGTCTGGTTGTGCTACAAGGAAGGATTTCCTCTTTCTTAACCTTACTTTTGTCTGGTTGTGCTACAAGGAACAATTTCCTCTTTCTTAACTTTACTTTTGTCTGGTTGTGCTACAAGGAAAAATTTCCTCTTTCTTAACCTTACTTTTGTCTGGTTGTGCTACAACGAAGGATTTTCTATTTTTAACCTTACTTTTGTCTGGTTATGCTATAAGGAAGGATTTACTCTTTTTAACCTTAGTTTTGTCTGGTTGTGCTACAAGGAAGAATTTCCTCTTTTTAACCTTCCTTTTTTCTGGTTGTGCTAAAGGGAAGAATTTGTTCTTTGTAACCTTACTTTTGTGTGGTTGTGCTACAAGGAAGGATTTCCTCTTTTTAACTCTACTTTTGTCTGGTTGTGCTACAAGGAAATATTTACTCTTTTTAACCTTAGTTTTGTCTGGTTGTGCTGCAAGGAAGGACTTGCTCTTATTAACCTTACTTTTGTCTGGTTGTCCTACAAGGAAGAATTTCCTCTTTCTTAACCTTACTTTTGTCTGGTTGTACTGCAAGGAAGAATTTCCTCTTTCTTAACCTTACTTTTTGTCTGGTTGTGCTACAAGGAAGGATTTACTCTTTTTAACCTTACTTTTGTCTGGTTGTGCTACAAGGAAGGATTTTTCTCTTTTTATCTTTACTTTTGTCTGGTTGTGTCACAAGGACGGATTTTTCTCTTTTTATCCTTACTTTTGTCTGGTTGTGTTGCAAGGAAGGATTTGTTCTTTTTAACCTTACTTTTGACAGCTTGTGCTACAAGGAAGGATTTCCTCTTTTTAACCTTACTCTTGTCTCTTTGTGCTACAAGGAAGGATTTGTTCTTTTTAGCCTTAGATTTGTCTGGTTGTGCTACAGGGAAGGATTTACTCTTTTTAACCTTACTTTTGTCTGGTTGCGCTACAGGGAAGGATTTACTCTTTTTAACCTTACTTTTGTCTGGTTGTGCTACAAGGAAGGATTTACTCTTTTTAACCTTACTTTTGTCTGGTTGTGCCACAAGGAAGGATTTTTCTCTTTTTATACTTACTTTTGTCTGGTTGTGCTGCAAGGAAGGATTTTTCTCTTTTTATCCTTACTTTTGTCTGGTTGTGCTACAAGGAAGGATTTGTTCTTTTTAACCTTACTCTTGTCTCTTTGTGCTACAAGGAAGGATCTGTTCTTTTTAGCCTTAGATTTGTCTGGTTGTGCTACAGGGAAGGATTTACTCTTTTTAACCTTACTTTTGTCTGGTTGTGCTACAGGGAAGGATTCGTTCTTTTTAGCCTTAAATTTGTCTGGTTGTGCTACAGGGAAGGATTTACTCTTTTTAACCTTACTTTTGTCTGGTTGTGCCACAAGGAAGGATTTTTCTCTTTTTATCCTTACTTTTTTCTGGTTGTGCTGCAAGGAAGGATTTTTCTCTTTTTATCCTTACTTTTGTCTGGTTGTGCTACAAGGAAGGATTTGTTCTTTTTAACCTTACTTTTGACAGTTTGTGCTACAAGGAAGGATTTCCTCTTTTTAACCTTACTGTTGTCTCTTCGTGCTACAGGGAAGGATTTGTTCTTTTTAGCCTTAAATTTGTCTGGTTGTGCTGCAGGGAAGATTTTCCTTTTTTAATTTTATTGCTGTCTAGTCGTTCTATCATCTTTTCAGCTTTGGTTCTAACAGGTTTTGCTACAACAGAAGTATTTTATATATTAAAGCTCCACGGCTTTTGTTTATTACTTTTCTTATCATTATCATTACGAAATAGTCCCTCCAGTGGCACAGGGGCAAGTCTGAGGACTCACACCACTAGAAACCGGGTTTCGATACCCGTGGTAGGCAAAGCACATATATTCCATTGTCTAGCTTTACGCTTGATTACAAACAATTACGAAATAGCTTTAAAATAAATTGTATTATCATGTCCATGAGATTTCTGAAGTTGTGTTATTTTTTTCGTATTTTTACTTTTTTGATATATATGGATTATTGAGTTTCTTGCCCTCACAAAATGGATCCAAAAAAAATTGTTTTTTTTTTTATAATTTTGCACAAAGCTACACGAGGATTGTCTGCGCCAGCCGTCCCTAATTTAATAGTGAAAAACTAGAAGGAAGGCAGCTAGTCATCACCACTCACCGCCAACTCTTGGGGCATTCTTTTATCAACGAATAGTGAGATTGATCTTCACTTTATAACATCTCCACATCTGAAAGTGCGATATGCGCCCTCACACCTGGCCACTCCAGTAAGAACAATTCTTAAAATCCTGTAAAGCGCGCTAATGTAACGTAAAATCCATTAACTGTAGCAGTCTAATGTTTACTTAAAATGCAAATCATGAATAACATTATCAAAAATCTGCCATTTTAACTTCTGTTGAGTAAAAAAAACCTTAATGCGCTATCTACAATTTAACAATATTTTTACACTATAGATGTTCATATAACATGGTTGAAATGAAATGAAAGCTTACGTATTAGCAGCTGAAACTATATCAAAAAAGAAGAGCTTTCTGAGGCTTCTTGGTGTAGGATGAAAGATCTCTGTCCGTGGTAAAACACAAACCTAAATCTTGTATGAAATAGTGTGGTTTCCTAGGAATAAAAATCTATGATTAGCTCGCTGGTGTAGGTGACCAATAACAAATAACTAATATCCATGTATATACATTATTACACACACATTTATATGCACAAGTTTCGATTCACTTACTTTTTTTGAATTCGCAGTCCATTTTGTTTCAGCAAGATATAGCTCTTGAACTTACGAAAGCAAGGTACTTATATTACATATATTAGATAATACTGTGCAAATTTAAGCTTTATAAGTGCATTGTCTAAACACGTGCCCGCTCCCAGCTTACTTTGTCGACAAATGGTTCTAATTTGGCGAGTCCTTCCAACATTACCAAACTACAGATGGTGTTTTCTCTTACTTAGACTCGTTCGATTGGTGGCAACCATCTCCTCGCTCCGCCTCTTCACGTGAACTTCTGTTATGAACGTAACGCTGATGAAGTTTTGTCGATTGTTGTCATTTTGCCTTGTTTTTATAATATACTCAATAGTGTAACGTTCACCTCATTTCGTGGCACGTGAATGCTTTGTACGTATTGTGTAAAATTATATTTATTATCTTGGAATTGTTTAGAATCTTAAACCAATGTGACGTATCAGTCACTTCTGAGAACAGTGAACTAAAATCAGATAAGTCTTGAAATTTAAAAGTCGTAAAGTAACATTAAAGAAAATATATCACGACAAGTGTAATTTTATTTATACATAAACCAATAAAAGATCTTCCACTAGCTATAAAGAGAAGCGCTTCTGTCGCAATGATTTAAAAAACACGAAAACGACTAAACATTTTCTTCAATAACTTTAGTTTTTTGTAAAACATGATCACAAAACAAAAATTGTTGCGTGCTAAATTAATAGCAAGAAAACAACATTTTAGTAAGTAGATTTAACAAACTTTAGGCCCGGCAGGACCAAGTGGTTAAGGCACTCGACTCGTGATCCAAGGGTTGCGGGTTCGAATCCCCGTCACACCAAAGATACTCGCTCTTTCAGCCCTAAGGACATTATAATGTAACGGTCAATCCCACTATTCGTTAGTAAAAGAGTAGTCCAAGAGTTGGTAGTGGGTGGTGATGACTAGCTGCCTTCCCTCTATTCTTACACTGTTAAATTAGGGACGGCTAGCGCAGATAACTCTCGAGTAGCTTTGCTCGAAATTCAGAAACAAAACAAAAAAACCAACGAATAGCGGGTTGAACCTAACTTTATAACGCCCTCACGGCTGAAAGGTCGAACATGTTTGGTATGACGGGGATTCGAGCCCCCGAACCTCGGATTACGAGTTGAGTGCCTTAACCACCTGGCCATGCCGGGCCCATATTCGTGTGAATATATGAATTCTTTCTTCGTGCATATATAATAATGTTACCGTCTGAATTAGTAGGTCATAAGGTTATACATTTATGTGAATGGCAGAATCCGTTATTCGTGTGAATTAGCGGTTTTAGCGCTCGACTCGCAATTTGATGGTCGCGAGGTTGAATCTACGTCGCTGAATATCCTCACTTTTTCAGCCAAGAAACAGTTGATCCGGCTATTTGTTGTAATATTAATGTACTTGTTTGTATTTTTGTTATTTGGAAGATATTCTTTGAACCATTGCTTTCATAGGATAACTTAATATAAATTATGTTCTCAACCTTGTTTAACAGAAACTGGACTTTATTGAGATATTTCTATAAACGTAAATAAGACCCTGACCTGTCTCCAGTTTATATTATAGTATTCTTTGACATCGTGAAATATACTCTTCAAAAAAAGAAACGCAAAAGGCAAAATTTGAGACATATTGTTAACAAGTTTATTCCGGGTAGTTCTGTATGACATGTGTGAAACTTTGCATATTCACTGCTGAACATCCAAAGTCTGCAAAGGTGAAGTCCACGTTCACTAGTTGAAGTTTAACGTCACTCAACGTCAATAACGAGTATGCCCCCCGTGAGCATCAATAACTGCTTGGCATCTCCTGCCCATGGAAGCGATGAGATGACGAATCACATCCTGTGAAATGGCTGTCCACTCAGCCTGCAAAGCTGCTGCAAGCTGAGGTAGAGTCTGCGGTTGAGGTTGTCGCCGTCGCAGACGTGGGTCCAACTCGTCCCAAAGATGTTCGATGGGGTTTAAATCTGGTGATCTGGAGGACCAGGGAAGAACGTTGATATTGTGATGTCTCAAGAAGACAGTGGTGAGTCGGGCTGTGTGAGGACGGGCGTTGTCATGTTATAAAACGTCGCTGACGTTCACCATGATGGGTTGCACATGGGGCCTAAGAATCGCGTCGACGGTTGCGTACGGTCTGATCGGAAATCCTACGCAGCCCTGGTATGGTTGAGGCAGTAGACGTCGCAGTGGTGGTCCTATCCCGAAGGTGACGTAACCGGATGTAGCGATTTTGTGCGGGCGTGGTCACACGAGGTCTGCCAGATCGTGGACGGTAACAAGTTGATCCATGTTGTTGGTGACGATTCCATAGCCTTGTGATGGTGCTTGGGTGGACATTCACAGCTCTGGCAACATCTGATCGAGATTCGCCTGCTTCCAAGCGACCAATGGCGTTGTTGCGTTGCGCTTCAGTCAGTCTTGGCGTAACTGTATTGCGTGTCGGTGGCTTAACACCGAGCTATGGAAACCCAGAACCCGTCACTTTTATAGGGATTTTGCACATGTCGCACTTGCAGAACATGCAGATCTCTCAAACAAATTTATTGGACACGAATGCGTTTTGGTGAAAAATCCGATGTTTTCCTCCGTTTTCAAAGTGCACAACTTTTATTGTCATTTTGGTCTGACAATCAGTGCCTTAACACGTGTAACATCACATACTCTGAACTTGTAACGTTATTACATATATTTCTCTTTAAAATAACAAAAATATCTCTTTTGCGTTTTTTGTTTTGAAGAGTATATTTACAGTTAATACTGCTTAGGTTATAACCAACAAACAGATTTGTATATTTGAGCGCATTTAAAAATTTCGTGTCATCCTAAATAGAGAGAAAAATGTTAAATTTTATTTACGTTTATATATATATAACTCGTACTTTTACTAAGATTACCTTAATATCTGAAACTCATAGACCAACTGTAGGTTCGAGGGTTAATACGTCATTTAAAAAAAAAAATTTAGTTGTGAGGCAAACTTTCAAAATGAGCTCAATATTTTTTTCTTTCCGGAATCCATTGTTTAAATTTATCAGTCACAATAAACATTGTTTGTTTTTGTTTTTTGGAATTTCGCACAAAGCTACTCGAGGACTATCTGTGCTAGCCGTCCCTAATTTAGCAGTGTAAGACTAGAGGGAAGGCAGCTAGTCATCACCACCCACCGCCAACTATTGGGCTACTCTTTTACCAACGAATAGTGGGATCTATCAGTCACAATAAACATTGTTTGTTTTTGTTTTTTGGAATTTCGCACAAAGCTACTCGAGGGCTATCTGTGCTAGCCGTCCCTAATATAGCAGGGTAACACTAGAGGGAAGGCAGCTAGTCATCACCACCCACCGCCAACTCTTGGGCTACTCTTTTACCAACGAATAGTGGGATTGACCGTCACGTTATAACGCCCCCACGGCTGGGAGGGCGAGCATGTTTGGCGCGACTCGGGCGCGAACCCGCGACTCTCAGATTACGAAGCGCACGCCTTAACGCGCTAGGCCATGCCAGGCCCCACAATAAATATAATTATGAAACATAACACCAATATATGAAGACACACTAGTAACAGAAATGAACATCTTCCTTTACAAGTTTGTTCTACAAATCTTTCATCAAACATAACAAGCTGCTGGGACACGAAAGAGGGGTCACTGGGGGAGAACTGTTACCGTGCTTAATATGTTAAAAAACTGGCCTTGGCTAATATTGTAAAAATACGAGTTTCCGTTCCTGCTGTGAGCACAGCTCATGTTCCGTACTGTGAATTTTTGACTTAAACAAACAAACGAATTTTTACCTGAAATTCAAACTGTATACAGCCTGTCAAGGTATAATTTCCATTCCGAAGCTCACTGTATCGTGTTTATAAATTTGACCGACGGTGTCGTTAACTTTCTTTAACCTCGTGTCAACAGTTTAACACTCTAACCGCCAGATCACAAGTGTGAGGAGTTGTTTTATTTCTCTGTTCACATACATTGTTCTAGATTATTATAAAGACTGTCAATACAGAACAATAATTTTATGACATGCAAAAGATAGCTCTTGGTGTAAAATAATTCATCATTTTAACCTTTAACAAATAAGAAGCTGAACACGGCTGATTATGTTATACAATCTTCCACCCCTACACCTCAAAACCAGTTGTGCGTGCTAACGTTAGCATCTTCCACAAAGTTGCTAAAACTGTTTTCTATAAACATAGGAGAACAAATTAGGTAACGAAGTACATCAGTTTCTGTCGCTATACCATTCTTTCTTAAATTATATTTAGATATAGACATAAAATGGTGGAGGAAATGTTGAAAAGTACTATGTTGATGACACTTCTCTGTGAGTGTTACCGAAAATGTTAAAGTTTGAAGAAAAACATTCGAGGATAAAAAGGAACTCGTGTTTTTTCTTGAACTTTCATCAGCAGGTGGTTTCTGAAAATAAAATAAATTTATGTATCTATCTAACCGTTTATTTCATTTATTTTGTAAAAGATACGAGTAAGCGACGAATTAAAATTCTAAAAATGTATATATATATTTAATTATTAAGTCTTGCACGTTAATGAGATAACAAATAAAAAGTTTATTAAAATAGGCTTAGCAAATAAAAAGAGTTGGACAAACTTTAAATAATATGTCTGAAAATAAATAAATAAAGAGTTCTAAAATTAAAATAGAAATATAAGAAGTGAGTCATTATACTTTTGTTGTTGTTGTTTTCCAGTTTACAAGAATAATCTTTTAAGTTGAAACGGTTGGATTTACTATTGGTCTGGTCGGTCGGTAAAAAACTAGTCAGAAGTATATAAAAAATCACGAACTAAATACATTTTTGTTGTAGATGTGGCGTAAGGGTGTTTATTTACAAAAAACCATCTCAAAATGAGGTGCTAAGTAAAACTGACTTCCTTATTTATTTTCCACATTCAGTATAATTTATCACTACAAACTTAATAAAAACTAGGTGGAGTGATCGTCCCCTAAACAGAAAGATGTGTAAATTCGTGATTAATTTTTCGGAAATAGAAAAAAGACTGTTTACTGTAGATATTTTTATTGTTAGTAACAAGTAATTATTTCAAAGTAACACGAGACAAGTTTAGTTACGTAACTTGGTAAGAGTCGTACAGTGTGTGTACAATTCACTGATGTAGTTATGATCGAAAATCCGGTGAAATTTATTGATGTTGAAGATACAGCGAACAGACGATTAAGTAATAAACATATAAATAGTTTGAGATCAGCGAGAAAGTAAACAGACAAACAAAGACAGAGCAGACAAGAAAAACGTAGTCACATTCAGACAGAAAATGAAGGCCTAACGATTAAAATAGGCCTAATGACTGATATATTTCAGAGTGAGACAAATGGTGTTAAAAGAGATAAGAAGGATAGTTTTTTCTTCAAAGAGAATTCTAAAGTAATTAAATCTTTTCTGTGTGGGCTTTGACAAAAATAAAAGTAGACGTTTATTGGAAGTAAGCCTAAAAACGAAAAGGAACAAACTACTCTGCAACACAACTCTGGAAAGGTAAGTGAACTATGCTCGGATAGTTTGGCGATAGTAATAGATAAAAATAATTCGGCTTGTCAACTGAAATTCTACAACAACTGAATAGGCTCAGATGGAATTTTGACAAGAAGAGAACTCTACAGTGTTTATGATATGTCTATGATCACCTACAGCGTAAATAATTTGTATATACGTTTAACTGTTACCGAATATGTATATATTATTTTTCGAATTTACCAACAACAAATCACAGACATCTGATATATAAAAATCCTTAGCCCATCACTTCCGTTTATAAGCACACGTACTTTAATATATATTACTTAAAAAGTAAGTTTCATGACATTAATTAAATTATTTTAAAGTATACATGACAAGTTTAGTTACCAACGAATAGTGGTTTGAACATAACCTTATAACGCCCCACAGCTGAAAGGGCGAGCATGTTTGGTGTGACGGGAATTCGAACCCGCGACCCTCAGAGTTACGAGTCGAACATCCTAACGACCTAGCTATACCGGGCCATTATATAACAGACAAACTGTTTAATTATTCTATATATATATATATAATACTGTACTGAAAACTGTTAGAACAAGATCATGTTTTGTCATTATTTCCATACTAATTCTTCCATAACATTACATAATGTGAATTTCATCACTATGGTAATAATTTACTGAATCCTGTTGACAGTTGAATGAATCAGATGAGAATACTTATCATTCTTGTAATTACCATATACTTTGTCAAGAACATGTCATAAGGTTTCTGTTTAAATGAATATATTGAATAAATGTAGGGTCTAAAATAACTGTCATGGTACCACGTACAGTGTCTTAGCTATAAAGAAAGAAGCTAACATGTGGTACCGGTGTATGGTAGAAGAAATCAAGTTAATAGCACTCCACAAATAAACCTTGATAAAAACAGTGTTTAACACTATATATTATGTTTTGTTGTCGTGCTACGACCCATAAAGCGTATAGAACTGTCAGTAAGGCAGAAAGTTCTCATAAAAGCTTTACATAACGCTGATTAGACTCTCCAACTAATTGCTACATACTTGAAATGGTCCCTAAACACTGTCAAGTACACCACTGATCATTAGACCAAGACAGGTGAATTTGAAAATATAAAAGGAAAAGATAGAACACCTCAACTGAATGATACAGATGTTAAATATCTTTGTTTATACAGCCTTCAGGACAAAAGGAAGACTGCTACTGATCTCAAGCATGAGATAAACAACCATGTACCAAATGATAGAAAAGTGTCCAGTTTTACAGTAACAAGAAGACTGAACGAGAATCAACTATTTGTTTGTGTAGCAGTTAAATAACCATTTACTTCGACCTACAAACATTGTCAACAGACTGAAATTTGTTAAAACGTACAAAATTGTGTACTGTTGATGATTGGAAAAGGGTGTTATGGACGGATGACTTCAAGTTTGAAATATTTGGTTCATAGCAAAGGTTGTACAATACTTACCACAATACATAACACCTACCATGAAGTATGGGGTGGCTTTCAGAGGTGTATTTCTGCTAAAACAACAGGATATATTTGCAAAATAGATGGAAAAATGGACAAGTGCAATTACTATCAGATACTGGCCAGGTGGTTAAGGCACTCGACTCGTAATCTGAGGGTCGCGGGTTCGAATTCCCGTCACATTAAACATGCTCGTCCTTTCAGCCATGGGGACGTTACAATGTTACGGTCAATCCTACTATTCGTTGGTAAAAGACTAGTCCAAGAATTGACGATAAATGATGATGGCTAGCTGCCCTCCCTATTATCTTACACTGCTAAAATAGAGACGACTAGCGCAGATAATCCTCGAGTAGCTTTGTGAGAACTTCAAACTAAACAGGCACCCGGCATGGCCAGGTGGGTTAAGGCGTTCGACTGGTATTCTGAAGGTCGCGAGCTCGAATCCCGGTCGCATCAAACATGTTCGCCCTTTGAGTCGGGGGGTGTTATAACGTGACGGTCAATCCCACTATCCGTTGGTAAAAGAGTAGCCCAAGAGTTGGCGGTGGGTGGTGATGACTAGTTGCCTTCCCTCCCGTCTTACATTGCTAAATCAGGGATGGCGAGCACAGATAGCCCTCGAGTCGCTTTGTGCGAAATTCAAAACAAAACAAACTAAACCAAATAAACCCCCCGCTAGTACAGCGGTATGTCTACGGATTTACAACACTACAATCAGGGGTTCGATTTCCCTCGGGGGGCTCAGCAGATAGTCCGATGTGGCTTTGCTATAAGAAAACACACACACAAACACACTAAACCAAATAATCAGATAGTGATTCGTCATTGTATACCAGTGGTTTGCGTGTCTGTTGATAAAAAGTTCTACTGTCGAGAACATAATGACCCTAAACACTCGTCCAACCTATACAAGAATTACTTAACTAAGAAAGAAGTCGCTGGAGTCATTCAAATAATGCAATGGCCCTCACATATCTCCTACCTCACCCCAACTGAGTAGATCTGGGATTTGATAGCTCAAAAACTTGACAAATCAAAAGTTACTTCCGAAAAAACACTTGGAGTAAAATCCCAAATAATAATTTGATTAAATATGTTACAACGATACTTGAAAGACTGTCTGCAGCTATTAAAACAAAAGAAAAACACAAACACTTTCACTGAGTTTCTGTTGTACTAAATATAGAGATTAATAATATTTTGATTTTGTATCTGTGATTTACCTTCCATTGTTCCTTGAAAGTAGTCTGAAATACAATAATTGACTTTGTTCTAACACTTTTGCACAATATTGTATGTTAAAGCTATTATTTACATACCAATATTATCTTAGGTTACTATATGGCAAAGTAACACGGACTTAAAACACCTGGGCCCGGCATGGCCAAGCGTGTTAAGGCGTGCGACTCGTAATCTGAGGGTCGTGGGTTCGCATCCCCGTCGCGCCAAACATGCTCGCCCTTTCAGCCGTGGGGGGCGTTATAAAGTACCGGTCAATCCCACTATTCGTTGGTAAAAGAGTAGCCCAAGAGTTGGCGATGGATGGTGATGACTAGCTGCCTTCCCTCTGGTCTTACACTGCTAAATTAGGGACGGCTAGCACAGATAGCCCTCGAGTAGCTTTGTGCGAAATTCAAAAACAAACAAACAAACTTAAAACACCACAAATAAAGTTTCTTTCCGACATTTCACACCGGCACATAAAGTGAAATGTATCTCTTACATTAAATGTATTCACGACAATTATGAGTATGTGTCATATAGAAATGTAATAACAATATAAGAACAGTATCTGTTAAGAACTCCACTGTTCACATTGGCGATGGTAAAACTCGTGTTCATATAGCCTTTCGTGTAGTAACTTTCGTTATCTGCTGTTTCATAATACAATGTTAATATAATTTATAGAAAGTTTTATTTGTCAGAATGACGTACTTTGAATCAAATGCCAGTTCAGAATTTATTGATTTCTAAAAATAAAGAAAACTCAAATACATCAAAATAATCCTTCAAATCATATCTTGTCAAAATAATGTACGTTCGATGTTGTATTTCACTTACGTGTAGGTTTTCAGACATGTCATGTGGTTCTTGAGTAAACATCTTTTTCTTGGACAGTTGTTCTGATTCTTGACTATAAATCAATTTTAAGATCCAGCAGAAAAGCTGAAACAACCTGAACTTGTTTTGTTGTTTGGTTTGTCTCGAATTTCGCGCAAAACTACGCGAGGTCTATCTGTCTGCTCTAGCCGTCCGTAATTAAGCAGCGTAATACTATAAAGGTTTGTTTGTTTGTTTTAGAATTTCGCACAAAGCTACTCGAGGGCTATCTGTGCTAGCCGTCCCTAATTTAGCAGTGTAAGACTAGAGGGAAGGCAGCTAGTCATCACCACCCACCGCCAACTCTTGGGCTACTCTTTTACCAACGAATAGTGGGATTGACCGTCACTTATACACCCCCCATGGCTGGGAGGGCGAGCATGTTTAGCGCGACGCGGGCGCAAACCCGCGACCCTCGGATTTGAGTCGCACGCCTTACGCGCTTGGCCATGTCAGGCCTTACTATAAAGGAAAGGCTGCAAGTCATTACACGCGCTAATCTCGTGAGTTACGTTATAAAATTTGATTTATTTTGTTACACAATGAGCTGTATCGTCATGAATACATAATGTATTTCATCGTGAATACACGGGTTATACAGTCATCAGCACGTGGGCTGTAACATCGTATTCACAAGAGTTATAAAATCATGAACCGGTATTAGTTTTGTTACATTGGACAACGTCCACAAATAATGAATTATATTCTATTTTTCAACTCTATCCGGACATAATGCATAAAAAAGAAATATGAAAATAATTATTTTAAAGCAATTACATAACGTTCGTAATTTGTAAATACAAAATGATCTTCAAGAAGAAAGTAGTTAAAAAAGATATTCACTAGTGGTCGCTTCTAAAGCACGTGACAAGTACATTCAATGTTTAAAACTATAATTCAAGAAAACTCGAAATTTTTATGGAAAACGGTCCACAAGCCTCAGGACAGCAGAAACGTTTTTAATTGTATATATATATACTTTAATTGTATTTTATACAATACAATATTGTGCATTTTTAGACGTTGAATGTTTATAGTTATTTCATTAAATCTATGCACAAGAAAAGTCACATAATATATCGGACGTTATAAGCAACTGTAAAAATCGCAAGTCTAATGAGCGAGGTCAACTGTGCATTTCTGACAAATACAAAGCAGATCAAATGACAAACCATTTATAGTAAGTAACTTAAAAACTACAGATTGTTCAAAATTAAGTACGGCTTCAAAATGGAGTGAAATATGGTATTGAGTTGTGATATATAACGTAGCAACATCTTTTCACGTCATGTTATTTTTAGTTGGCCATTCGAGGCCTAGCGTTAAGCATGCCCTAAACTGTGAAGCTAATGGTTCGTGGTTGTCAGCCCGTTTCTACTGTTCGATCAGTCTGTAGTAGTCTACGATGCGCAGTTAGCCATTACGTAGCTTTCCGCGGAATTCTATACAAAAACCGTCTATTGTGTTAAATTAAGTACTGTACGCGTAATATGTCTCTTCTTCCATTTTTTTTGTCCCCGCTGATACAGCGTTAAGTCTACGGATTTTTAGCGCTAAAATATAAGGTTCAATTTCCCTCGGTGGACTCAGCAGGTAGCCCGATGTAGCTTTGTTATAAGAAAACATACAATCAAACTCTTCCATTCTTTGATACGAATTCGGAATAAATAAAACATTATTTTCTATTATTAAATGTTGTTTTAATTTCCTTCTTTTGAAAATCGCGCAAAGCAACACGAGGGCTATCTGCGCTAGCCGTCCCTAATTTTGCAGTGTAAGACTAGAGAGAAGGCAGCAAGTTGAGCTGCTCTTTTACCAACGAACAGTGGGATTGATCGTAACATTATAATGCCCTTACGGCTGAAAGAGCAAGCATGTTTGGTGTGACGGGGATTAGAACCCGCAACCCTCGGATTACGAATCGAGTGCCTCAACCACCTGGCCATGCCAGGTCTCTTTCATTGGATCCACGTTACACAATTATTTATTTTTTTTACTTTATACAGATGTTGCTAAAATATCTTCATTCAAATTAAGTTTATTAATTGTTTGTTTATAGTTAAGCAGAAAGCTACGCAATGAGTTTTCTGTGCTCTGCCCACCACGAGTATCGAAACCTAGTTTCTCTAGTTGTACGTCCGCTGACGTACCGCTGTGCTACTAGGAAGGAAAGCTATTTAATAAATCAATAGTCTTGTAATCTAAATGGCTGAAATTATGCTTTAAATAATATTTGTCTTTTAAAACATTTTTTCTTGTTTATCTGTTTCGTAATCAATCAGATGTACACTAAAAATGAGAATAGAACATTTATAATGTTCAGTTACAGGGCTGGAAGTAGAGGGAAGTCGGAAAGAAAATCCCACCCTGAAATGTTATTATCATTGCTAATATAATGTTATATATTCTTCTAATTTTATATTTGAATCCGTTATATATCTCATCTCACACCCACAGTTAAGAAAAAACAGCACAGCCAAGACTTCTTTCAGGAAACCCTCTCCCATGACTTAGGCTTCGCATGGCCTAATGAATTAAGGGCAATCGACTTACTAACTACGAGTCTTGAGTTCAAATCCTGTTGCTGAACATGTTCATTCTTTCAACCGTTAGGACGTTATACTGTGACGGTTAATCTCTTTATTCTTTGGAAAAAGAGTAGCCCAAGAGATAGCTTTGGGTGGTTTTGACTAGTTGCCTTTGCTCTAGGCTATCAGTTTAAAATTAGGAACGACTAGTACAGATAGCATTCGAAATTCAACAAATGTCCCGCTTCCCTAACATTATAAAAGGGCCGGTTTAAAAATATCCCTGATTCGCCCTTGACAGTTTGCTTTACCTTTCGACATTCAGTTAACAATAGCGTCATACCTTCACGAAAAATTACTCGAATATATATATATATATATATATATATATATTAGCTTAAATAATATCGTAAACCAGTGATGGAAAGGTGAAGTTCATAACTATGTCGGTCTATACAGTTTTTCGACAGGTGTGTTGTATTAAATGAGATATTGTGTTCTTACGTCATAGATAACTTATCAAAACAAAGCCAGTTGAACTCTACCTCCTCTCACGATAACATAGAACCAAAGCAATAGCTAAGCTCGCCATTAAACACCTTTGATGTATTTTGGACTGTGAAAAAAGGTATGTGTTTATTTTAACAGAAGGTGAGGTCTGAGTTATTAGTGGATCGATATTTGATTTCGCTTGTTTATATTCAAGTTAATATTAAACTCGGTTTTTATTCATTACTTATGAGAAATTGGTTGTGATCTACAACCAAATTGAACAGTTAACCTTATACTGTAGTTTTGTTAAAACACCATGTTGAACAGGCAACTTACAGTAGGTTAATGGAAGATTGAATAACACATTCTCTGCTGTATTTCTCGTACAAGAATCTGAGACTATAATAATAAGTTTCTTTCATATGTTTTGAAATCAAATCTAGAAAGATTTCCTAAAGAAAAAAATGCGCTTCGCGTTTTGGAGTAACAGGTGTGCTTTAAGAGTGATGGTCCAGTTTCACTCTTCAAGCAGACAGTAACTGTATTAACTTGTTATCTTCCTTTATTGTATCAGTTTATAATTTAGACCATGTGTTCCCTTCTAGTTCTTGTGTAGCTTTTCAGGAAATTCTGGAGTGAAAAATTATACCCTATTGGACATGTGTTCAAAGTAATGGCTATGCACAGATAATCCTTTCGTTACTTTGCAAAAATAGGTTTGAATCCCACCGCTGACATTCTTTCTACCCCCAGTGGCTCAGCGGCATGCCTGTGAACTTACAATGCTAAAAACCGGGTTTCGATACCCGTGGTGGGCAGAGCACAGAGATCCCATTGTGTAGCTTTGTGCTTAATTCAAAACAACAACAACCTTTAAGATGCTTAAAAAATGTTCATGAAACATAAAAGAGGAAAATATAAAAACAACACAATAAAATATTCCCATGTGGTCTAGTGGCTAGAATACCTGGTTTTCACTCCGGAGGCTTGTGTTCGATTCCTGGCCTCGGAACCATTTTTGTCCCCCAGTGGCTCAGCGGTATGTCTGCGGACTTATAACGCTAAAAACCGGGTTTCGATACCCGTAGTGGGCAGAGAACAGATAGCCCATTGTGTAGCTTTGTGCTTAATTCAAAACAAAACAACAACTTTGCAAAAAAATATGAAACAGACTGGCTGTTGCTTTAAATATAGCATATTACGTAGTTTTTCCCACAACAGTTGGAGACTAGACCTGTGGAAATTATTTGTAGTAAACAGATATGATATCAAAACTGTTTTTCTGAGGTGGTTTTGAAGATTCAGGATTCTACGAATTTCTTTCCATGCAGAAAAGGGAGACTACAGATAAGAACTTCCTCAGATATGGTACGTAGCTAAGCAGTCTTCTGTCGAAACATGTAGTTTATGTTCCCCGAAAAATAACTTAATCACTATGTTTGCCAACTTATTATGAACTTTCAGTTAGACACTGTTATAATGAGTTTAGAAACCACTATAAATTTTATCATGGTCAATCAAAGATGGCGACCAGTCGATTGCTTAAAAATATTGTAAAAACAAGGGCATTTTGTATATTGAAAAAGCACATCTATTACTCTGAGTGCCTTTACATCCATGCTCAAACACTTACGTTAATTAAAATGTTTTAACTGTAAACAATAAACGTTTGTTACGGTTGTGTTGATTTGTTTTTGATCGTTTGGTGAGTTGATTATTTTACAAAGTAAAACATATTAAATGGTGAAAAATAATTAACTAGTTAGAATAAACAAAATATCTTCATTCCATGAAATCTGCAAGAACACACAGTATGTATGAATGTTTCCAAACAGTGTTGAGTGACTTTGTACCACTTATTAAAGTGTAATATAGTACATGTCTCGGGACAATTACCGTTAAGTTAGTGGCCCGGCATGGCCAAGCGTATTAAGACGTGCAACTCGTAATCTGAGGGTCGCAGGTTCGCGCCCGAGTCGCGCCAAACATGCTCGCCCTCCCAGCCATGGGGGCGTTATAATGTGACGGTCAATCCCACTATTCGTTGGTAAAAGAGTAGCCCAAGAGTTGGCGGTGGGTAGTGATGACTAGCTGCCTTCTCTCTAGTCTTACACTACTAAATTAGAGACGGCTAGCACAGATAGCCCTCGAGTAGTTTGTGCGAAATTCAAAAACAAACAAACCATAAAGTTAGTTTGGCTAAGCCTGATATTGTGTATTTGTCACATAAAGATGTACTGCCTGTTTAAAACTCGCATCTCATATGTCGATTTCCTTTGTGAATCGACAAAAATTTAAATCGTTTTGAGGAAAACGATTTGTCTTTAAAGGTCGTCTTCAAGTTGCACAAATATAGTGCTGTCGTATTCTGAACGACTTCTCTGTAAAAGTCGTTTTTACTTCAACCAATAAACAGACGCTATTCCTCTGACGTGTAGGCTTGCACTCTGCGCATCAGAATTTTTAACTAAATTTCAAAACAATAAATAAAAAAACATAAGTTTTCAAAACTATACTCAAGTTCAGCGGCTCCCAATCTTTGCCAACTGTAACGACGGACCACCTCCAGTTAAAAATAGTTTTTAACTGGCGTAGCTTGTGTATTGTATACATAGCTTGAAAAACAATGAAAGATTTAAATATGAAAAAAAAACAACTTACGATTTACTTTAGATGTGAAGGGTGATACTGGTTTACTGAAACAGTTTTGTGAATGTCTGACAGTTTTAAACAAAGATCTGGTTCTACATCTTTCTTATCTCTACACTTCGGTTTTATATGCGTCAATCCAACTGTAAATTAAATGTCTTGTTTTCTACAACGACAGGCAACGGTGCCAAGTCCACAACGAACTAACATAATTTGATTTCTGTTTATTACAGTTATTAATTTGGGATTAATATATATTACTATATTACTTTTATTATGTCTCAGCATTTTCTTTTACTCGTTACACTTTCGGTAATTTTATAAATTTGATGTATTACTACGAACCTCCAGAGGGCCACGTACCACTGTTTGGAAAGAGAGAGGTTTGATTCTATTTTATAAGAGGCTTAACTTAACCTCCTACGTGAAAGAAAACTTACTGTTAAAACGTAATTATACGCTAAACAAATCTGATCTGTTGAAAATTGGAAACTCCGTCTGCTTTGGCGCTATTTCGACTGCTAGAATAGATCTGTTTCATTTTTTTAAAATATAGCGTCTTCAAACACTTTACTATTCAACATAAAATAATAGGCTTAGGAATTACTATTCAATATAAATAGTAGGCCTATGATCACAGCTTGCAGAGATTTAGTATGAATCTTCGTTGCAAAAGTCAAACTTTTCAGCTGGAAAACGTACAAGAATTCTTGTTGAAAACCCGTTAACAATTACGTGTTCTTCCCGCGAATATCAGTATTATAATATAATAATAATTTAAATTTATTTTAAAAAATATTAGTGTGGAAAGAACATCATAAACTAACATCGGAGTACTTGATTTGGTAGATTTTACTTTTGAGACAAATAACATTATCCTGGTATAATAGATCGTCACAATTAATTCATACATATGAATAATAATCTTGCAAGATAACCTTTTTACCATAATTGACTCGTTTAAAGTACATAATATAAAGACAAAAATAACTGCTTTAATTTACCACTCTGTCTACCGAAAATATATATTTTTATTGTGTTTATGATGTATAATTTATATTCTCTAGAAACCAGGGAATTTTAAATAAAAGTTAGTTTACACGTTATTTAACTATTATACAGTAACTTTATAAATAGCATTGAATAATATGAAACAGGAACCAGACCGCGAACATTATATGTTTTTGTTTAGCCTCAAATTATTTTCATCACTCTACTTCATTTCCATACATGACAGAGATGGCCAGATTCGTCATTTTGGTCACTTTTTGTACGTTGACTGCGTTAGTGACCTCTCAGAGTTGTCCTGCAACAGAAGATATCGCCCCATGCACATGTACGGTTTCGGGAAAAGGTACTGTCCTCGTAGAATGCGCCAGAATTGATTCAGAAGAAATTCTTACTAGGGCTGTACAAGGGCTTAAAGGTTATGAAATTGGGTACTTCAAAATAGTCAAATCAAACTTGAACTCGCTACCAGGTGGCCTGTTTAACGGAACGAAAATTAACCGGGTTGAGATCCTTAGTTCTGTCCTAAATGACCTTGGACCCAAAGATTCAAACGCTTCCCCTTTCACCGGCCTCCAAGACTCACTTACAGAACTTGTGATATTTTCTCCGATGAAGTCGGTAAAGAATTGGAACTGGAAACATCTTTCTCCACTAACTAAGATGAAGAGGCTTTTGATCAACAGATGTCACAATACTCTGAAGGTCGAAACGGGGTTGTCGTATGTAACGAGTTCACCAGTGACCTGGTTTCAGTTTAGCACGTGTTGTATTACAGATGTGAGACCAGGTGCTTTGGATGCTTATCAGAATCTTGAAATTCTTGATCTAATGGGGAATCGACTGCATACATTAAGGAAAACAACCCTTCCGAAAAGTGCCCCCAACCTAAAGAAGATAGAGTTAAGGTAATATCGCTCTTGTTATAACTTATCGTGTTCATTTATTAAATAAACTTATGCATTTTACATGTACTTTTCAGTGTGTGTTTGTTCATTATACTAATAAACAGTTATTGTCTAATTTTTCGAAATAAATTACAAAACATTTTCCAACCTAAACCACTATACAGTTATGAAATAAACCTATGGTGACAAAACAGCTTTTATATACGTTAGCAGGCAACAGTAATAAAAAAATTAGTTATTTCAGTAAGTGTGTCTAATAGTTAACAATTTGTTTACCAGGCGATTAAAACAAAACACGGATTTTTTTCATAATAAATTTTTATTATATTTATTTCGTGAATTCGCTACATAAATATCTAATAATGTTTTATTGTTAATTATTTTAATATACTGCGTCAGTATATTATTACGTCAGTGGCACAGCAGCATGTCTGTGGACTTGAAAAGCTAAAAACCAGGTGGACAGAGCATTATGTAGCTTTGTACTTAATTAACACCAACCAAGCGGTAAGTTTATTTAGTAATCCTTGTGGTGTAATGTGTTTTCACGAAATGTAATTCATTTTTTATTATTCACTTTCACCAACCAAGCGGTAAGTTTATTTAGTAATTCTTGTGGTGAAATGTGTTTTCACGAAATGTAATTCATTTTTTATTATTCACTTTCACCAACCAAGCGGTAAGTTTATTTAGTAATCCTTGTGGTCTAATGTGTTTTCACGAAATGTAATTCATTTTTTATTATTCACTTTCACCAACCAAGCGGTAAGTTTATTTAGTAATTCTTGTGGTGAAATGTGTTTTCACGAAATGTAATTCATTTTTTATTATTCACTTTCACCAACCAAGCGGTAAGTTTATTTAGTAATTCTTGTGGTCAAATGTGTTTTCACGAAATGTAATTCATTTTTTATTATTCACTTTCACCAACCAAGCGGTAAGTTTATTTAGTAATCCTTGTGGTCTAATGTGTTTTCACGAAATGTAATTCATTTTTTATTATTCACTTTCACCAACCAAGCGGTAAGTTTATTTAGTAATCCTTGTGGTGTAATGTGTTTTCACGAAATGTAATTCATTTTTTATTATTCACTTTCACCAACCAAGCGGTAAGTTTATTTAGTAATCCTTGTGGTAATGTGTTTTCACGAAATGTAATTCATTTTTTATTATTCACTTTCACCAACCAAGCGGTAAGTTTATTTAGTAATCCTTGTGGTCTAATGTGTTTTCACGAAATGTAATTCATTTTTTATTATTCACTTTCACCAACCAAGCGGTAAGTTTATTTAGTAATCCTTGTGGTGTAATGTGTTTTCACGAAATGTAATTCATTTTTTATTATTCACTTTCTTTTTTCAGCCGGAATATGATTTCCATTATAGAAGCGGACACGTTTACACACCTACCTGCCTTGAAAGAAATATACTTAGAAAGCAACGATATTGCATACATATATAAAGACGTGTTTGGTGATATGTGGGATCGCATGGAACGTCTTGTGTTGAAAGGTGTGTGTTTTTATTTTATTTTAATTCATATATAATGTTCTACAACCAGTCGACTACAGGTCAAAATTCACTGGAAATATGATTTACCCCAAAACAAACTGTTTTTAATAACTATTTACGCGCTTTCAAGTAAATTCGTGCAAGAAACCCAGAGAGTCTCCTGATCAGTTCTAAAATCTTTATTTAAAGTAATCCTCACATGGCCATGCTAATCTTCGTGTAAACACATGAATACAGATCCTTCCACATGGTTGTTACATTTATATTTTTCTTTTTTTTGAATTTCGCGCAAAGCTACTCGAGGATTATCTGCGCTAGCCATCCCTAATTTTAGCAATGTAAGACTAGAGTGAAGGCAGCTAGTCGTCACCACCCACTACCAACTCTTGAGTTACTCTTTTACCAACGTATAGTGGGATTGACTGTCACATTATAACGCCCCCATGGCTGAAAGGGCGAGCATGTTTTGGTGCGACGGGAATTCGAACCCGCGACCCTCAGATTACGAGTCGAACGCCTTAACCCACCTGGCCATGCCGGACATACATTTAGGTACCAGTTTTTGTTGTTTTAATAATAAACCGGTTCACACTTACCCAAACCCCATTGAACTCCATTTTTGTTAAATCGTTTATTGTTCTTTAAGAGAGGTGCACAATTTTTCATTTTTACTGTGTGTAAAAGTCAAGTCGCTTCTTCAAAATTTCTTGTAGAAGCTCAAAATTGAAATAAACGTAGATATGAATTATATTCTGAATTATTACGTACATCTTTACTCTCGTAGTAAATAAGGCTTATGTTTCTTTTTTGTAATATGTTAATAACATTTTAAAGCTTTTATATATATATTGAAAAAAATGTCTTATCTGCGGGTCTCGAGTTCGAATTCCAACACCTAACATTCTCGCCTTTTTAGCCATTAGGGCGTTATAATGTAACGCACAATCCACATTTTGTTGTTTAAAGAGTAGCACAAGAACTGGCACTGAGTGGTGTTGACTACCTGCCTTCCCTCTCGTCTATTACTTCAAAATTAGGGTTAGGGTAGCGCCCTAGTTCTCGTGTAATTTTACGTGAACTTCAAAAGCAGACAAGCAAGAAAGTCTTTTTGAAACTAACTTTTAGGTTACAGATAGCTGTTGGAAAGAAACCTCAGCAATATGGACGAAGGTTGACAAGAAACTGACTGTTAGTACTGAATTTCACTGAAAATTTGGCTCTGATGTATTATAAAATAACGTATAAATCACATCAAAACGTTTTAGTAGTAACAGGCTTAACAACGCAATAAAATCTTTGCTTACCGTGTTATCAGAATTAGGCTTAACGTGAGCGATAAAATCGTTGTTTCTGGTTATCGTAATTCGTCTGCAATGGGAAAAAAAAAGTTTTAATATCTATTTCGCGTATTAACCAAACAAAAACATAAAACCAGAATCCTTATCCGCATGCAATAAAGATTATTACAGCTACAACTTTCATACACAAAATAAGTGATAAAAATCCAAACCTTCCACGTAAATCTTACTTAACAATTCTTGGAACGTTTGTCAACCTTGTGTTGTATGGCTAGTCTAGTAAGTTAATAATACGAGTATCATGTATATTAATAATATTTTATGATAAAGTTAGAAAATAAAACGAGTTTTTCTCCATATAATAACAAACAATTTTTATGTCAGCTAGTTTTATGTACCAACCCTATAAAAGCCACAAAGGCGAAACGTCGGTTAAAATAAAGTTATATTATTATTATTTAGAATGTATAGATAGTTTCTGGAGGGGCGTTATAGTATGACGGTCAATCCCACTATTCGTTGGTGAAAGAGTAGCCCAAGAGTTGGTGGTGGGTGGTGATAACTAGCTGCCTTCCCTCTAGTCTTACACTGCTAAATCAGGGACGGCTAGCGCAGATAGCCCTCGTGTAGCTTTGCGCGAAATAAAAAAAACAAACAATCCTTCTTGCATGCACAACAAATTTTGAAAATCGATAAGATATAGTAACCATAGCCTACTTTTTATGTAGCAGTTGTCTCTGTTGTAATTATTATTCTTAGAGTTTTTATTAAAGGTTTCTTTTCTAATTAATATAAATGTAAGTATATGTATTTCATGGGTCAGATATATTTTAAAGTTCCAAAGACTGCAATATGCTAATTATATTTTCTGTCCTTTTTTACCGTAATAAAAATTCAATCATCATAAAAAATTACACCTTATTTTGGCGTACTGTGTGAAAATGGTATTTATTTCGTTATTAAATTACAAGTTACGGTCACTGTGTTTTGAACCGCATTCTCTTTAATGTATGTTTGTTTCAGTTTTGAATTATAGTTCGAAATTAACATAAGTGGCTGAATTATTCCCAAATTAATGTACCCATAAGTCTTAGCCTAAGTACATTTTGATGTAACTTAGCTTAACTTCATTTTGAATACTTGGCTTTTTTTAACTGAAATGTTATTCGTTCTAGAAGTATAAAGGATCTGTAACAGCATTTTATTAATTTGATTATTACACTTTTAATGGGTTTTTTTTCTGTATTTCTGGTTTATAACTAGATAACAGTATAGTATGTGACATAAACCTGGTATGGATTGTTGGTCGAAAAATGATTTATGACAACGCTGACCGGGTTCCACTTCAGTGTGATTATCCAGCCACACTGACCGGCAGATCTATTAAAACGCTGACGAAAGAAGAATTACGTGCCGTCGGCGTTGTGCATCGTCCAGCTCGAAAGGACGACAACAATTATTTTTGTACAGATACAGAATAAAAACATGAAATTTGGATGAAGAAAGTAAAAAGTTTTTCAACTGTGTAAATCTAGGATTTTTTTTCATTTTTACTTTGTTTTCTAAGTGCATGAATAAACAATTTTTAACAGTAATTGATGTTATACAGCGCCATCTATCAGTGTTTGAAAATTAACGTGAAAAATTGTAAAAATAACAACAATAATAAATAAAAATACGACAGAAAACTGCAGGTTGTGTTGAAATTAATTCTGTAATATTTAACACAATAAAAAGAAGACTTTTGAAATAAACAATGATATAAAATTTAAAAAATATAAAATAACTTATAGCTAGCATTATACAAAACACTTCTGAAGACATATTAGTTTACTATATTAAATTTATAATGTTTTTTAGAGTAAAGGCACATTGGGTTATCTTCCGTGTACACCACAATAAACCATACTTTCTCGATTTTTAGGGTTATAAGTTCTTAGGCGTGCCGCTGTCCCAACACATGCTAAACTTATAAAATATATCAGTGAATGAATATTACATATGCATACACTGGTGTACATTTTAAAGTAAAATATCCCCGCTAATTATCAGGGGTTTACTAACTTACAATATTAAAATCCAGGGCTAGAATCCCCGCGGCAGCCAGAGTAGAAATAGCCCACCGTGTGTTCTTGTACTAAAAATCAACAGAAAAACTCAATTAAAATTACATATTTTCACGACGATGACCCAGATGCATGTTACCATAAGCTACTAAACTGTATATTGTATTTATATTACGCCTTTTTATCTATATTAATAGTAATCATACAGGTATAATATTTAAGGCGTGTATAGAAACCACGAACCTAATTATAAGCTTCTCTTCAACAGAAATGTGTATGGGACTTCGTTCTCAGTTTCGTCATCCACTCCAGTCTGCTCAGAGAGAGAAATGTAACGTGACTGCACTTTTATTTACGGTTTTTATAAATAGGATTAATAAAGACAAATGAAAAATATAATACAAAGGTATGAATTAATACTAAGAAGAAGAAAAACATGTCGACCAACATTTTCTGCACTACAGTTAAAATTACAGACATTATCAAAGTAGTGCCATCTAGTAATGATTTTTGAACTTTCATAAAATTTATAAGCTTTGTTGTTATTTAAGTTAAAAATATTATATTATGAAGTTTGTTTGTTTTTCTTATAGAAAAGCCACAGTGGGTTATCTGCTCAGCCCCCCGAATGGAATCGAACCCCTGATTTTAGCGTTGTAAATCCGGAGACACACCGCTGTATAGATTATAAAGAGAATTATGTTTTATAATAAATTTAATAAATACGTTCTTCTTCATTCTATTATAAATCCTGCTGTTGTTATTGGTAACAGAAACTAAAGTAAACTGTTTTAACCATCAAACGTTTTTTTTTTTTTTTTGCCAAACATTGTATCGTCTTGTGTGTGTTTGTGTTTTTCGTATAGCAAAGCCACAAAGGTCTATCTGCTTAGCCCACCGAGAGGAATCGAACCCCTGATTTTAGCGTTGTAAATCCGGAGACGTACCGCTGTACTAGCGTGGGACGTATCGTCTTCATGAAACTTTGTAGAATGGACGGCAACTGTCTGTTGTGGAGACAAAAGTATGAAGAACGACGTTTCGCTTTTCGTCCTTTGCACTTGTGTCTCACCTCTTAGTTCTTTGTACCATTACTATTGAGGCTTTTCATCCTAAATGTTCATTTTAGGCTACGAATTCCACATGAGTTAAAGAACTGATTGAAATTTAAAACTATTACCATTGACGAAACTTTGTGTGAGAAAGTTATCTGTAGCTGGGTTAAATAAATACTAATATAATATTTATTACATACGACGTTTCGCCTTTCGTCCTCTACACTTGTGTCTTCACAACAGGCAGTTGTCGTTCATTCTACAAAGTTTCATCATGAATACTCTAGCTAAACAATCTATCACAGAATTTTACCGTCTTGTATAAAACACATAAAACTAAATAATATAATGAAATCTCTCCTCCAAAAGGCGGCAAGATTATGTTAATGATAGGTATATGACTCACTGAAAAATATAAATGCTTTAGTAAGGTCTGTGTGTGTGTGTGTATTACTCTAACGAACGTGGCGTGTGTGCATCGATGTACGTGACCGAAATGATAAATTCAATTTGCTGCCATCTATTGACTTTTACTACAAACAAAAATACAATTCTTTATCGAAGAACACAATTTTAAACAAAAGTACTCTCCTCACAAAAAGAGCACGAATTGCACTAGGACTGTAAATAAAGCTTTGATCATATCCTTATTAATGTAATTTCTAAACAGTACTAAAAATAGAGTTATGAAAAAATGTTATTTTTTGAAAAATAATACCACTTTTAATATAAAAAAACATTATAGTTTGGATTTCTATAAATTACACCATTTACAAGAACAATAATAGCAAAACTTGTACACACACGTTTTGATAGCTATGCTTGAAATACCATATCTTCCGCCACTTTCAGAAGTCTTTCGTACTCAAGTGGGACCCTGCATGGCCAGGTGGTTAAGGCACTCGACTCGTAATCCGATGGTCGCGGGTTCAAATCCACGTCACACCAAACATGCTCGCTCTTTCAGCCGTGAAGGTGTTATAATGTGACGATCAATCCCACTTTTCGTTGGTAAAGGAGTAGCCCAAAAGTTGGCGGTAAGCGGTGATGACTAGCTGACTTCCCTCTAGTCTTACACTGCTAAATTAGAGACGGCTAACGCCGATAGCCCTCGTGTAGCTTTGCGCGAAATTCAAAAAGAGAAACACACAAAACAGTATTCAAGTGGTTCTGCATACTCATGTCCCAGATACATCAACACACTAGCCGTCTCTAATTTACCAATGTAAGACTAGAGGAAAGGCAACTAACTAGTCATCACCGCCAACTTTTGAGCTACTCTTTTACCAACGTATAGTGGGATCAACCATCACATTATAACGCCCCCATGGCTGAAAGGGCGAGCATGTTTGGTGTGACGGGGATTCGAACCCGCGATCTTCAGATTACGAGTCGAGTGCCTCATCCACATGGCCATGCCAGGCCAAATCTAACATCATTAACAATGCTACAAATCAACAAATTTAAATATAAAGGCTTTAAGTTTAGCATTATTTCTAGTTAAACAATTATCACAATTACAGTACTACACAAAAAAACATAAATTAATAGCGAACATTATTTTAAAAATAATTGTTATTGATGTTAATTCCCTGAGGCCTTTAGAGGATTGAAGAAAGTTGGAGTAATACACAGAAGAGACAGTTAGAAGTTCTTAAACTCATGCTGTGTTTGCCATAATTAAAATAATCCAATCAAACCTACCAATGTATCTAAATTTTTATCATAAATATCTGAAAATATCCGTAATAAGAATTTATAGATGAATTTCTCTTAACACTCCTACGAAAAGTGGGGCCTAATAGGCTCCAGAGCAACTTGAAAGGTTATTAATATTAGACTAATAATTTTGTATTTAAATGAAATTGCCATTAGGCCCCACTTTTCGTAGGAGTGGTAATAAAAATTTGTATTGTTGTAGAATTTATATAATGAATAAGTAAAACAGATCCACTTTCTTCACATTTAGTTTTGTCATTGAGATTATAATTTCGATGGTCTCAGCAGATAGCCCGATGTGGCTCAGCTATAACAAAACACACACATTGATTATAATTTCATTGTTGGGCTATATTTGGAGTACTGTATTCAGACCTGGGCTCCTTACCTTAGGAAAGACAATTAATTGTTGGGAGGGGCTCAGAGGAGGGTTATAAAAATGGTACCTTGGATAGAGGGATCGTTATATAAGGAGAGATTAAGGTTCTTTAAATTGTTTTCTCTTGAAAAAAGTAAGATTTAAAGGGAGTGTGATTTTCTTATATCAAAACCACATCTGGCTACCTGCTGAGCCCACCGAGGGGAATCGAATCTCTGATTTTAGCGTTGTAAATCCGTAGACATACCGCTGTACTAGGGGGGGGCGTTTAGAGGGAACTGGATTGAAATGTTTAAGATTATAAAAGGAATTGCCAGTGTTAGTGCATCAACATTTTTCATACTTTACAGCGAGAATTATAGAACTAGGGTGCACATATAAAGATTTAGGCAACGTGAAAGCCTTCTTCAGCTAAAACAATTTTATTTTTCAAACAGAGTGATGGGTCTACGGAATGGATTCCTTTTGGATGGTATGGAACGAGGTATATGTGAGTGAATTTAAAAGAAAGATTGATAGATGTATGAATGATAAGGGCTTGTGTTGTTTGTTGTATTTATTTATTTAATAGTTTAGCTTAGCTTAGAGGATATGGCAGCCGAGATGGACCAACAAGTCCTCTGTTGTCTCTAAGCATGGTGTTGTTATATAACAGCTTCATTTCATCTTGACCTCCTCTCAGTGGTCAGTCTGAAGGATAACAGCGCTAAAACCCAGGTTTTGTTACACAACAGATAACCCACTGTGTAGTTTTGAGCCAAACAACGAACAAAACATTTCATCTTACAACTATATAAACAAGAATCGTGATAAACCCAAGTAAACACAAAGCTGTACAGCAGCTTTGTGTGTGTTCTGTCACCTGTAAGAACAAAACCCAAAACTATATCATTATAAATCTTGAAGAGAGGAGGATAAGACAGCTGGTGTATATCTTTGTAACATCGCAAGTTTGTGGATGTGGTTGTTTGTTTGTTTTTTGAAATTCGCACAAAGCTACTCGAGGGCGATCTGTGCTAGCCGTCCCTAATTTAGCAGTGTAAGACTAGAGGGAAGGCAGCTAGTCATCACCACCCACCGCCAACTCTTGGGCTACTCTTTTACCAACGAATAGTGGGATTGACCGTCACTTTATAACGCCCCCACGACTGGGAGGGAGAGCATGCTTGGCGCGAGAGGGATGCGAACCCGTGACCCTCAGATTACGAGTCGCACGCCTTAACACGCTTGGCCATGCCGGGCCAGGATGTGGTTGTGCCCTATTATAAATACATGAATGTTTAAAAATAAGTTAATATTTATTGATTTAAATAGCAAGTATTATGTGTATTTTTGTAATTAATAAAATTTTACATTTTATTTATGGCTAATCGAAGTGTAATGGTTATGACACTTTGAATTATTTTTAAATATATAATTACATGTTTAAGATTATGTTAAGATTTTTTTTAAATTTTCTTAGTCAGGTTTTCCATTATTAAGACAAACCTGAATTTCTTAAGAGATCGAACATGGTTGACAATATTAACAATAAGAATATCCAACTGATGAGTTAGTTCGATCTAGAATCAAACAGGCTTCAGTTTTCTGGTATTGATTGTTCACATCAGTTTAATACATCAATCTTTATTTATTAATGTATATATTTCATTAAACTGATGGACACACATCGTTATAAACCGTGTTTCGATACCCGTATTGGGCAGAGCAGAGACAGCCCATTCTGTAGCTTTGTGCTCAATTCAAAACAAATTAGGGTACATGTTATTTTGGATTATTTTAGTTTCAGTCTGTACAGTGGTATAATGGTAATCATAAGGAACTGGAAATCTGAAGGCGTAATGTTACGGAATACACTTTGCAGTGGATGTGTTATAAGAGTTACAGTCAGTCTTCAGACAGAGGAAAGTGTTTAATTTGACTATTTAGCCCATGTGTACAATGTGACTTTTAAATGAGCAAACAAAATCGTTTGAAAAGATTTTTTATTATATTCGTCATCAATTTAAAATATCCAGGTTATTTACGTCGATAAATTGTGGCCTTTATGTAACTGAACACAAAATATACTTTAACTTTTGAATGAAAGTAAGTATTACTCAATACTGTATAGTTTTCACAAACTGAATTTTCACACAAGGTGTTCTCGCAGTTGGTTCACGAAATTATAGGGATACAATTTAAGAGGTGAACAAAGCATAGATAGTTCATTGTGTAGCTTTGCGCTAACGCAACAATTAAACAGCTTTGTGGCCCGGCATGGCCAAGCGTGTTAAGGCGTGCGACTCGTAATCCGAGGGTCGCGGGTTCGCATCCCGGTCGCGCCAAACATGCTCGCCCTTTCAGCCGTGAGGACGTTATAAAGTTACGGTCAATCCCACTATTCGTTGGTAAAAGAGTAGCCCAAGAGTTGGCGGTGGGTGGTGATGACTAGCTGCCTTCCCTCTAGTCTTACACTGCTAAATTAGGGACGGCTAGCACAGATAGCCCTCGAGTAGCTTTGTGCGAAATTTAAAAAACAAACAGCTTTGTATTCGTTCATCACTGTGTCATGCAAACTTTAAACAGCGGAGCTATTTAATTCAGGAAAATTTCCTTTGCGACTCCTTTCCCATTAAAACAATATTGACAAGTGATAACAGAAAATTCCATCCTATTGTTAAGAGTTTTTTTAATGAGAAAGTTCTTGCAAGGATTTCATAAATGTAGAAATAAGGTTTGAAAGGAAAATGCTAGTTTTGCTTGGTTATTGCCGTCTGCAACTCTTGTTTCGTCTGTCATTATTTTCGGGTTCTCCCATCAAAATACCCCCCAGCCACTAGTACGCGCCCCCTACGAGGCAAAGAAATGCGCATGTCTAATATAAATCTTCACTATTTTTACTGTGTATGTGTGTGTTTTTGTTATAGCAAAGCCACATCAGGCTATCTGCCGAACCCACCAAGGGGAATCAAACCCCTGGTTTTAGCGTTGTAAATCCACATACTTACCGTGTACTAGCGGGGGCCTATGTTTGGTTCGCACTGAAAATAGCATCTGTTTTACAAAAATAATAGGTTAATTCAGTTTTTGTTTTCAATTAAGCTGAAATATCAACGATTGGGTTATTGTTATACGTCGTATCGTGACAGATGCCAATTATTTTGCAATCTATTCTTCTTTATGATCACTTGCTATAACTTTTATGTCATGAGTTTGAACATTGGTTTGTTTTGTTTTGAATTTCGCGCAGCGCTACACGAGGGCTATTTACGCTAGCCGTTCCTAATTTAATAATGTAAGACTAGAGAAAAGGCAGCTAGTCATCACCACCCATCTCCAACTCTTGGGCTACTCTTTCACCAACCAATAGTGGGATTGCCCATAACTTATAACCCCCTCATGGCTGAAAAAGCGAGTACGTTTGGTGTGACGGGGATTCGAACGCGCAACCCCCGGATTACGAGTCGAGTGCCTTAACCACCTGATCATGACAAGCCGACCCAAAGAGCCACTATAGTAAAGTTGAATGTATTTACTGAACATGATATCAGTACTTTGAGGTTTTTAATTTCGCTCAAAGCTACACGAGGGCTATCCACGCTAGCCGTCCCTAATTTAGCAGTGTAAGACCAGAGGGAAGGCGGCTGGTTATAACTACCCACCTCAAACTCTTGAGCAACTCTTTTACCAACGAATAGGGTGATTGACTGTGACGGAGATTCGAATCCTCGACCCTCAGATTAGGAGCCGAGAGCCCTAGACCTCCTGGCCATCCCGAGCGTGATATCATTAATTATTTTACACGAGATATGAATACCCTATTGTATAAAAATATCTTCTGAATCCATTCTTCACGAGAACTTCAGAATATGCCCAGAGGCAGAATATGTGTTCCAAGTATTAAGCAATTCAACCACAAAACCGAAAACAATAAATATAACCAGTTAAAGCCACTTTCATAGCGACCAATTTCAGAAATGCATATAATCAGGCATGGTCTATTTGTTAATGTTCCCAAACTGTGAATCCAATGTTTTTTCGTTCAAAATCTCGTTGCCCTAAAATCTGCGCTTTGCACTTTGAGGCCTTGTATGCGCTATAAAAGTAACGGTAAAACCACTCCATCCAATCAAAAGATACTATTCAAAAAGCTTGAAGTTGGAGCTGTTGAATAGCTGGCTTTTTTCTGTAATAGGTCCGACATGGCCAGGTGGGTTAAGGCGTTCGATTCGTAATTCGAGGGTCGCGGTTTCGAATTCCCGTCGCACCAAACATGCTCGCTCTTTCAACCGTGGGGGGCATTATAATAATTCAATCAATTCCACTATTCATTGGTAAAAGAGTAGCCCAAGAGTTGCCGATGAACGGTGATGACTAGCCGCCTTCCCTCTAGTCTTACACTTCTAAATTAGGGACTGATAACCCGGAGTTGCTTTGCGCGAAATTCAGAAAACAAACAAACAATCTTCTGTAATATATAAATTGAAAATTAGTGATGGCTTTGCCCAGGTAACTCTTGTATGACTGTTCAAGTATTAGAAAACAAATAAATGGAAATGTATAACTTCATATCAAGTCTATATAGTTTAAGTTGTAAGCCAAAATTTATTTATAATCAGTCCATCAGTTTTCTGTACTACCGATTTGGGGTAAATTTCACGTAAAAGTTTTTCCAAGTTAAATGTGAAGGAACATAATTTGTTATTAGTGGTTTCGGAATGAAAGATGACGCCATGACACCTGAATTGCCCACTGCCAATGTGCTGTGACAGTATTCCATAACTATAGCGAAAAGATTCTGTGATTTAGTTGGTTCTTGTAAAAGAAATCCAGTCGACAAATATAATTTGGGTAATTTCATAATGGCTGCGTTTAGTTGGATAACATATCAAGTGTTATTTGTGAATGAATCAAATATCAGTATCTCAAAATTTCAGAAGAATAAGTCAACATCTTAAAACACAGGTCTGACTTAACCTTGTGGTTAGGGCCATTGAACTGTAATCTGTGAGTCCCGAGATCGAAATACGTCACAAAATATGCTTACTCCTTTTGAACTTCATAATATTACAGTCGATTCAACTATTTGGCTAGAGTTGCCCAAGAGTTAGCATTGGGTACTGTTGAGTAGCTGTCTTTGATTTCATCTATCACTTCCAGATTAGGGAGCCTAATGTATATCACCTTCGAGAAGGTTTTGTGAAATTAAACAAATAAATAGTCAAGGCTGTTGTAATATATTATCTATAACCTTATAGATTTCCCACCCTGTTACGAATAATTTTCATCACGTTCTTTACTTATTATAATGTAAATTGATTTTTAGGTATTATTTATTAATTTTCATTATCTTATTTTAATGAGACTTAGCTTGACGTATGTCTGCATTAACTTTCACTGCCTTATTTATTTATTGTAGTCTGTAATTTTTGTTATATATGTATGTATTAATTTCTATTACATTATTTTAATCATTCAAGGGAGACATATGAATTCACTATTTCATTGCTGCTGAGTTTTACGTATATGTGTACTAATTTTCACTACCTTATTTATAAATTAAATTTTGTTTGTGTTAACTATAGTTGATGATTAGACAGTTGTAATTTAATCACAAATTAAACAATAAATACATCTATATATATGTTATGTGTGAAAATTAATATTTAACTTTCAGCCATTTTGATTTCTTTGCTACTTGCGTTTTTTTTTATTATAACAATGGGCGTGGGTTTTCGCTTCAATGGCGGTAGCCATTTGAGAAAACAATGTCATTGGAAGAGTGGTAAAAGAGCACATGGTACCCATGATGCCACAGTATTTTTGAGACGATCCGCGCCATGTTGTGACGGAATAGAGATAAGAATTTCATATCTTTCTCATCACGGTAATTTTTAATCTTGTTACATTATTTATTCATTGATGTAAATGAAATATTGTTGATTTAGTTTTACTTGTATCAGTTTTATGTTGTTATATTTATATGTAACAAAATACTATTTTTTACGAGACTCGACTACTGGCGCCATTGTGTGCGTTATTACCGGAAAAGCTAACTGCAAAGCGAGTTCGGCACCAGCTAACAATTGTAAGGTTAGAGTAACTGTTCTGTAAGGCCTAGCAATTAAGTGTAAGCCAAGTAACTTAGCTACACTTAAAGTTTAGGTACTCGCCTTCTTAGTGGTATTTATACATAATGTGCTAAAGTTAATATATTATATTGAATTAATAATTTCATGTTTGTTTTTCGACAAAGGCGTATCCTCCTTTATTTAACACCTTACTTTTACTTTCACCATGCCGTAGTATGAATGACTTGGCTTGGGAAGACCCACCCAACACTATGATCCCGAACGGCCAGGCTGAAATGAACAACGCGCCTACTGTACGACAAGGAGCAACTCGTTCTCAAGACGATGCAATGGTTGGATATTTTTTTCAACGATCTCAGACAGATCCCACTTTTCAAAATTTCAATAAACAGTCAAGGTGGGCTCTTGGAGATGACAGTGTATTAGAGGTAAGAACAAAATTTATAAATGTTAATTAGTCAATATTGTTACTACTATTAAGATAAAAGTGAAATTACTGTCTCACCTCTTAGTTCTTTGTACCATTACTATTGAGGCTTTTCATCCTAAATGTTCATTTTAGGCTACGAATTCCACATGAGTTAAAGAACTGATTGAAATTTAAAACTATTACCATTGACGAAACTTTGTGTGAGAAACTTATCTGTAGCTGGGTTAAATAAATACTAATATAATATTTATTACATACAATATAATTAATATTATGAAACATTGTGAAGTTATAACAGTAATACTAGAGAAAATAATTGGTTGATTGATAATTAACGTTTTTTTACTGGCCCTAATATAGTTTTTAGGTAAAAAGTGTATTATTTCATTTAATTTGCATGCTGTCTGCAGTGACGTTTTTTGCTCATGTAATATAACCCAAGTTACTAGTCTACAAAAATAATTTATTGCATTGTGTGATATATTAATAAATTAAATAGTGAAGTAACACAATCCATATTTAATTATTTAGTAAATATTATATACTTAATTGTACTACACATGGAGCTGATGGATCTTGTACTCTCACACCCAAAAACAACCAAATTGTTTCAGTAAATTTTAAGTGGTTTGTTACTGTTAGGTGTGGGTATATGAAAAATATTAAATTAAGGCCTAGAGATGTTGAATAGATATGTGTTCTAACCAGTACTAGTATTAGAATGTTGATGAGTATATATTGTGTTCTAATTGAATAATTAAACTGTGGGCTATGCTTTGCATCATTAGAACTGTTTGCTGCTGTACTGTGAACAATCTCGGAAACAAAAGGACCATCATTTTTAAAGTAAGGCTCAAAAGGGATCCCAAATGTTCATCATGGGTTTGAAATCCACCCAGATCTCAGTTCTTTACCATAAATAAACCACTGTCAATTATCATTCATAATGTATATTTCTGTACTAAATTACATATAGATTGACAGTATTAATGTTATTTTGTTAAGACATTTAAAATTTTTTTTTTCCTTCCACTTCTCTTGTTAAGTATTGCTGTTGCAAACCAAGGTGAGATGTCAGGGTAAAGCTGTATTTATTGTCTTTATCCCACCATTGGCCCGTCTCTCCTGGGTCAGTGTCTTCTTTGAATCCTGTTGTTTTCATGGTACATACGTTGCTATAAATAAATGTATATTGATTACAGTAAAAGGCCATTTACGTTAAATGTATTATCACCCAAAATCAGTACAGTTTGATGAAATTAGCAAGGTATATATAAACAAGTCATAATCTTAGTGTGCCGTCAAAATTGTAGTTTTGCTTGAATAAGTGGAACCATTTCATCAGAACGGAGTAAACCAAGTTGATTAGGTGTAAACTGTTCTTATCCTTGTGTGAACTAATGTGTTATTTCACTCTGTCTTTTGTTTTTACACCTAAAGTTGATAATATACAATCGGGTAATCACTTTCTACGTAATAGTTAGTTTTTGGTTGAAAAAATTGCATAATTTCTAGTGATTTTTGTTTTTATAATCAGTTAAGTCATGTAACTTGTTCATCAATTTTTCTTTTATACAAAAAAAACAAAATTATATATCTATGTTGATATCCTTTTCTTTTGTCTGTTCACACATACAAAGGAAGTAACAATAAAAAATATTAAAAAAATAAAACTAGAATTTCTTAATGTTAATCATAAAGTTCCATTTTATATATTCAATTAGAGATGTTTTATTTTTGTAAGGTGTTTATTTAGCTTTACCTGCTGTTGTGAAAATAGCTTGAAAACCAGTGAACAGAGAAAACATTCATTGGTTTAAATGCAGCTTGCCTCGGCATGGCCAGGTGATTAGGGCACTTACAGTTTATGAATTGCTGATTTAACTCCCCCAACCTACCAAATATGTTCACCCTTTGAGCTGTGGGGGATGTTATAATGTGACGTTAGTCTCACAGTTCTTTTGTAAAGGAATAACCCAAGAGTTGGTGGTGAATGGTCATGACTGGCTGCCTTCCCTCTAGTCTTTCACTGCTAAATAATGAATGGCTAACGTAGATAACCCTCATTGTGGCAGACATAGGCAGCTCGTTTTTACTGAGTAAGAATTTAACTTAACACTGAGCATATAATTTTTTCAAAGTAAATTTGAGAGATTTGAAAATGTGTATACTTGTTTAAGTATTTGTAAAACCTTTAACTGTCCAGTTCTACTAGGGAGCTTGAACCTTTGGTCTTGAGCATTTTCTTACACATACCTTTGTACTTTGTTAAAGTATATGAAATGAAAAAATACTGAAATGTTTGAATTAACCGAAGGTGAAGTATTGTAATAATTTAGTTCGATACAGTTGGCTTAAGTAATAGATCTATAGTATGTTCTAAAACCTAACAGTTTAATATAAAGGCTAATGCATAAATGAAAACATGAAAGACAAAATTTTGACTGTATAAGTGTTCTCTAAAGTAAGACACTTGTCAAGTAAATTTAGTATAGGGTTTTAATAAACATTTAGCACTGTTGGCTATCAACAGCTGTATTGTAATATCAAACCATATATATTTAAGTTTATATAATGAATTGTTTTAACACAGACAGTAAGTGAGCATTTGATCTTTTGAGTGTATACTTGCTCACCAGTCCAAAATTAAAAACTTGTTCATTGCGGTAGTTTATTCTAAGGCATATAGGTGAGGTGCCCAAACCATTATATGTTCTAGGACTGGAGTTACTCCTAGTATTTTTCAGATATGTTAGTTGTATTACATTTTAAGTCTATCTATACATGTTTTTCTTGAACGTTTATAGCAAGTTAAAAAATTCCACCACTGGCTTGCTATGCCTTGCACAATTTCATTATTGCTCCACAAACCAGAAACATTTTAGGGTAACCCAGCTAGCCTTCCGGCTACTGTAGTGGCCCTGTGGCATAAAGTTACACCATACTTTACCCAAGCCGAATAGCTCCTTACTTTGTCCTATTATCTACAAGGGGCTGGGTTTCAGGGGACACTGTAGGTGTGATTGCATGAAATGCATGTGAATTCTATTTTTCTATTTAATTATTAATAATTTAGTCTTATGATGTATGACATAGTTGCTAACATAAATTAAAATGTCTAGTTATTTAGATCCAAATATACAAAACTTGTATGTGTGATTAGTTATTTTTTAATGCAGTGATTTATTGGCTTGAAACAAAACATCTACATTTGGACAGAATAACTTGGAATTTCGTGGCCTTTTACTTTCCTATGTACAGCTGATAAAGACCAAAGAGCATTAAATGCTACATTACCATGTAGTAGTTTTGACTTTTTCAGATGTGATAACCTGCCAAGATATATATTGTTAGTAATATTTTTCAACACATTAGGAATACCATTCTATTTCACATACAGACTGGTTAACTTACCCAGAGATGTAATGTGTGTGTCATGTGCTGTAGTTTTTTTAATATTGTAGAAGACATCACTGTTACAAATGTGTGTCAATTTTTGCCAAGAAGAATTTCTACCCAGGCTACTGATATGCAGTGTTGTTAACGATTCATGATAAAGATAAGTAATAAACCCAGTGAAATCTGTACATCGTGTACAGGTGATGCAAAAATAAATAAACATTGAATAATTTACTATTGTTATGGGAAAACAGCCAATCATTAATGTCAAGTCTTGGTATAGTGTTATTTACAGCCTCTTGTCAGTGTTAATTACATGAAGTCTACAGTCTTTCTTGTACCATGTAACATTTCTAAAAAACAAAGGGGGGAGGGTTATTTGAATAATATTGAGAAATTTGTTTTCTATAACCTTTAGGTCAACAATATATTTTTACTACATAGAAATCTTTGTACATTGACATTTTCCAACTTGCCTTCTAATTACATTCTAATAATCAAAACAGTTTAATTTAGTCTTCACTGATTATTGCTTTATCTTAACATAGCATAAAGTTTTAGGACAAAAAGTGACCTTTTGCTTTGTTCTGGCTGGTACCATTCAATTAATTTTTAAAAAAAAACACTTCAAAGTTAGCTCTTTATTTTCAAATATTTATTAAGCCTTCCATTAAACTCCCTCAAATTTACTGTATTCACCACCTGGGAAGACAACTTATTCTAAAGGTCAACCACCCTGCTCAGATTCTGTAACATCTGAGCTATCAGCACTTTGATCCTATGTCAAAAAGCTTTCTTTAAACCATCACAAATTCCCTTGTAATAAACTTTGTAAACCCAAGTGAATCTTGACAGCATTCAATAGAATTTGTCTCTTTGTTTGAAAGGCATTCCAGACCATGTTATTACCCAAAAAATTAAGAAAACTGATGTTTAACAATTATGGTGATAATTATTAAGAAGTCATGAATATAGTCATGGTCAAACACAAAAAAGTACTTATTTAAAGAGTTAAGGGTGCATCTTTATCCAAAATGATCCCCATAAACTACAGTGAATCACACAGTTACCTACTGTGTTACAAATAGATCTTTGATTAATTAATGTAGTTTATTAGTATCATGTAAAGTAAAATCAATCAATTTAAATTATAATTAATATTCAGCTATCAGAATTAGTGTTCCTGATCAGTTCAATTATTCTGTCTGACCAAATGAATTTTATCATTGTTTGATTAACACAAGGTTATTCATCCTAACTCATTATTTTCATGAATCTACAAACAAAAATCGATTATGCAAAAACTTTTACCAGAAGACTTCTAAATTCTCTAATAATAATTGTAACCAATAATAAATTGTTAATAAGTAGCAGGCAACACTTCAGAAAGTTTGCATGACGAATATCCCAGGTCATCAGTTGAGTATCCTTTCACTCTTCTGCCCTTAACCCAAGAACACCTGACAGTTTTTTTGGTCTCCTTAGCAAAATTGCCGAGCACTAGAGTACAATTGCCACATGTAAAGTGTCAGACTTTCATGTTATTTTTAATATGTAGCAAACTCTAGCTAAATGTCCACAGGATTATAACACAGCCTACATGAATATATGGCCTTTTAGTATTAACATGGAACTGAAAAAAGTTGAATGTTTAACTTGTGACACCCTCAACAGTTTGCTGCGACATACAGTTTGTAAATCACTGGTGTAAACTTATCCGGGGCAACATTTAATAGAATACAAAACTAGAATCTATAATACTAAAAATAGTTTTATCAATTTTTTATTATTTTGTAACTTGGAGAGTTGATAGGTTAAACTTTAAAATCAAAATGATAATAAAACTTGTGTTTTATCAAGAGCCAAAGGTGGGTTCATTATAATTTTGTATTTTCATTGTTTTGATTGAATAAAACCTTCAGCTTTACGTTTAGTTTTGCTTGCAGAGTTTCATATTTTTGGTTGGCTATCCTGATTGGGAATGCATAATCTGTTTGTATACCTTGTGACCAATGTTATTAAACAAACAATTAATAATGAAATGTAATCTTTTTGATACCTTTCCCTGGAGCAAATGTAATTTTATTTCATAATTTCTATCTGTGAAGAACATTCTTCAGTTTTTTCTTTGTTTTTTTTCTTCCAAATAAAAATGTAGTGTTTCAACAACTTGCATTGATTAGAGTAGAAAGTAGCTTGTATTTAATATTTATTGTTTTAAATAAAACACCTTGGAATGTTGGGTATTTGTGTTTGTCTGAACCTAACTCCTGTTTTTTTTAAGGTTCGTGCGAATGATGCAACTGCAATAGAAAATGAGTTTCAAGCCTTAGCTTTAGAGACGTCTCATCCACCTCTCGAGGTAATGTTTTAAACTAGATTTACACCTCTCGAGGTAATGTTTTAAACTATTAGATTTACACCTCTCGAGGTAATGGTTTACACTATTAGATTTACACCTCTCGAGGTAATGTTTTAAACTATTAGATTTACACCTCTTGAGGTAATCTTTTAAACTAGATTTACACCTCTCGAGGTAATGTTTTAAACTATTAGATTTACACCTCTCGAGGTAATGTTTTAAACTATTAGATTTACACCTCTCGAGGTAATGTTTTAAACTAGATTTCCACCTCTCGAGGTAATGTTTTAAACTATTAGATTTACACCTCTCGAGGTAATGGTTTACACTATTAGATTTACACCTCTCGAGGTAATGTTTTAAACTATTAGGTTTACACCTCTCGAGGTAATGTTTTAAACTATTAGATTTACACCTCTCGAGGTAATGTTTTAAACTATTAGGTTTACACCTCTCGAGGTAATGTTTTAAACTATTAGATTTACACCTCTCGAGGTAATGTTTTAAACTATTAGATTTACACCTCTCGAGGTAATGTTTTAAACTATTAGGTTTACACCTCTCGAGGTAATGGTTTAAACTATTAGGTTTACACCTCTCGAGGTAATAGTTTAAACTATTAGATTTACACCTCTCGAGGTAATGTTTTAAACTATTAGATTTACACCTCTCGAGGTAATGTTTTAAACTATTAGATTTCCACCTCTCGAGGTAATGGTTTAAACTATTAGATTTACACCTCTCGAGGTAATGGTTTAAACTATTAGATTTACACCTCTCGAGGTAATGGTTTAAACTAATGGTTTAAACTATTAGATTTAATGTAATTTTTAAACTATTAGATTTACACCTCTCGAGGTAATGTTTTAAACTATTAGATTTACACCTCTCGAGGTAATGTTTTAAACTATTAGATTTACACCTCTCGAGGTAATGTTTTAAACTATTAGGTTTACACCTCTCGAGGTAATGGTTTAAACTATTAGATTTACACCTCTCGAGGTAATGTTTTAAACTATTAGATTTACACCTCTCGAGGTAATGGTTTAAACTATTAGATTTACACCTCTCGAGGTAATGTTTTAAACTATTAGATTTACACCTCTCGAGGTAATGGTTTAAACTATTAGATTTACACCTCTCGAGGTTATGGTTTAAACTATTAGATTTACACCTCTCGAGGTAATGGTTTAAACTATTAGATTTACACCTCTCGAGGTAATGTTTTAAACTATTAGATTTACACCTCTCGAGGTAATGTTTTAAACTATTAGATTTACACCTCTCGAGGTAATGTTTTACACTATTATATTTACGCCTCTCGAGGTAATGTTTTAAACTATTAGATTTACACCTCTCGAGGTAATGTTTTAAACTATTAGATTTACACCTCTCGAGGTAATGTTTTAAACTATTAGATTTACACCTCTCGTGGTAATGTTTTAAACTATTAGATTTACACCTCTCGAGGTAATGTTTTAAACTATTAGATTTACGCCTCTCGAGGTAATGTTTTACACTATTAGATTTACGCCTCTCGAGGTAATGGTTTAAACTATTAGATTTACGCCTCTCGAGGTAATGGTTTAAACTATTAGATTTACGCCTCTCAAGGTAATGGTTTAAACTATTAGATTTACGCCTCTCGAGGTAATGGTTTAAACTATTAGATTTACACCTCTCGAGGTAATGGTTTAAACTATTAGATTTACACCTCTCGAGGTAATGTTTTAAACTATTAGATTTATTAATCTTTGTTTTTTTTTATACGAACATTTTTTTGTCATATTGCAGATATTTTTTTATGAATTATCTGTTTGTAATAATTTTCACGAATGTTATTAAACATCTTTACTGCAATAGAGTGAATAAGGCAACCCCAAAAAGCTTTGAATTAGCTGCTTCTCATTTATTCTGTAACATTCTATGCTATTACTTGAATGTGAGTTTGTATTTTAACATGTGCTGTGTATCTTTTGTTCAATATTTTAATAATCAGATCTCTTCATCTAAGAAGTTACCAGTGTGGAGCTTAGAAGACAGCAGAGCTGATGATGGAAAAGGGTTTTTTGTTCCAGAACAGTGGCGAACTGCTGCCTGGAGCACTGGCCAGAACAGTGCGTCGGGTAGACCAGCTCTTCTTTCGTTAGGTAAAATAACAGTTCATCTGGTCGATGGTGGCTTGTGTCTTATGGTCAGCATGGCAATCTACCGGTCGTGGTTGCATGTTGTTGTTCAGCTAAATGTATGACTTATAAAACCAGTAATAAACTGGATAAAATATTGTTTGGATGAAAGAGACACACTGTAGTTGTTGTAAATTGTTTGTTGGAGTGTACAGTATCAATCTAATAAATAACTGTATCATAAAATATCCAAATATTGTATGAATACCTTCGTAGGTATACAAATATGTAAAAATATATAAACTTACAGGCGAGTACATCACTACCAAATATTAAGTAATTACTGTCCTGATAGTCACTGACAGTGAAATATTGAAATATCTTCTCTTTTATATGGTATTTAAATGTGCTTTATATCTCTTCTATCAAATTGTATACAACATTACCAAGATATTTTATTGATTGAGTTTATTTTTTTAACAGTCCATCAGAAAAACACTGAGTAACTTTTATAGAAACTTAAAAATTTTATTATGGCAAATTTTGGGACTGTGTGAATTTTGTATTAGTACAACTGGTTTCAGCTTCAACCAGGACATAAATATATAGTTGTCTTTCTGGATAGATTTAACAACTGTGACAAGTTCTTCGAAGTGTAACATTCGTAAAGTCAGTCTCTTTGCATAATGATTTTTAAGAGTTATAATAAAACTAAAACAAGTAATATTGACTAAAATAAGTTTGCCATTCACCAAAATCCAATCAGTTCTGCAGTCAGTCAATCCAGAAACTTAATTGTTCTGTTTGTGTTACATCTGAGCATCTCTTGTGCAACATTTAAACCAAGGTTGGTTTTCATTTCCTATAATGTATTACATTTTTTTTATATCGGAGTACTCTCAAGTAGGTGTTAGGTGTCATATCTGTAATTAAAAGCTACATAAATATGCACATTTATATTTTTACTTAAATTATGAAATTCTGTATGTATAATTTCCTAATTTTGATAACATTTGTGTGAAAAACTGTGTGCAGTATACTGTACTGAATAACTTTTTCTGACATAAAAAGAAAATTGTTACTTGAAAAGTCTTTCAAGTGTTATCTGTTCATGTGCGTTTGTGTTTACTATTCCTTTTATTCTCACACATGAAGCATTTCTTGACTTAGCTTTTAATTAAATGACATGAAACAATGCAGAAGTTATTCATGGTTCATGTGAAAAGCCAGTGTAGCCTTATAAAATTTATATGATTTGTTATTGCCAATATCCCAATACTTGATTTTATTAGTAGTAACAATTTTAAAACTGAATATTTCCTGTATTGCCCAGATCATGCGGTGTCACAGCCTATGATAGTGCAGAGACGAAGTGGCTCGTATCCTGGCAGCGATGCCAATTCTGCCCTATCTCCTCGATCCTCGGACACAGGAGGCTTGGAAATGAAAATGGTTGAATATGTTTTAGGCATGTCTCCAAACACGAAAGATCTTGATGCTCGAATGGCTCACCTTCACATGGCTATGGTGAGTACTTTGTATGGTGTTGTTGGTTTTGATATAATCCCTGATCTTCAGAAAGTTTAAAATTGTACTACGGGAAATAGGGTTTGTTAAAAATTTGATAGATAAGAAGAAAATGTTTGATAAATGAAAACAATTCTACCATTTTAATATAAATTGTGTTATGTTACAGTTTTAAGTTGGTAGTTAGGACTATTGTGATACTGGTTTTTTTACTTTATTTTACATTTTCCTTTTTAATTGTAATTTGGAGTTAGTGTAAGGGTTTGAATCCGTGTATCATTTATATTATCGATGGTTTTCGAAAGCATTTTTTAAAACTTTCCTTTAATGACTGTGTTAGAAACATTGTTATTATTACTTTAGAATTCTTCTGATGCAGTAGATAAAGTGAAGAACAGTAAGCATTTTGACGGCGACTCCAAGAACAAGGATGTTGAAGCGTGTGGGGTGTTACATGCAAATGGTATCATTCAAAATGGATTGGACGATGATAAAACTTTTAAGTAAGTACTAATCTACGGTTTTCATATAATTGAAGGTATAAATAAAACTACAATTAACTTGAGATGTGTACGGGTAGATACTGCTTATCAAAATGAGTTGTTTGTACATAAGCTGAATTATGTACAAGTTTTGAAATGCCAAGTTTCCAAAAATATAATTTGTTGTACTTGTGTTTTGTTTCTGTCACTTTTAAAATTGGAGTAAGAGATACCTTAATATAATGTTGGGAATAAACATCCTTTCCAGACGGTTTACTTTTCTCCAGGAAAACATACTACAAACCTTGAACAAAGTACATAGTTCAGTTTATTATTACCAGGTTTTATATATGTATTAGGGCCAGTAATGACTTGATTAGTGATGTCCAACTCAGTAAGGATAAGTGGTAATATTGATACACTTGAATGTTGTTGTAAAACCATGATGTGTATTTTGATGTATCTATCTAGTGGGCTGTTATATTTTTCTGTATGTGTTTTAAATTGTTGCCTTACAGAGGTTTTATGTGTACACTGTGTATTATGTGTTTGATGAATTACTTGCATGCTTTCTGTGAGATGTTTGTATTGGCTAAGATTCTTAGTCTCAGTATAGCATGATAAAGCTGTTTAATATGTAATACAAACATTATGACAGTGTGCTTCTCTAAAACTATTTATTATCATTTAAAGATTTTTCTATTTCTATAGTTCAGTGGGTTGGCTTGAGAAATTTTCCATAAACCTGAATAGTAAAAAAAATTAATTGTATAAGTAATGATCCCTTTAAACTTTCTTACATAGTCGTACACCAGGGACTCGTCAAGCCTCTCCCAGTGAGGAGCAACATCACTCTATTAACGACATTACAAAACTCCAGAAACAGACTGTGGACCAGCTTGTCCCCCATCATACTACAGTTAGTATTCATCAAGGGACAAATTCCTTGGGAGAGCTTGGAGGTGGTTTTGAACATGTAGGAATTGGATCGTTACCATTTGATTACCCATCAAACTTAATGCAGTCAATTGAATCTTCTAATATAATGGAATATGACATGCAGGTACATCTACAGCTTGTGTTTACCTTTGTTTTTATGATCGTAATGTTTTAGTTTAAAACTAAAAAACAAAACTTGAAAGAAATACAGTTTATCTTCACTATGAATTCGATCTGATTGACCAACTTCTTAAACCACTTTTTTTATTCATTATAATTTCCATTCTATAACTTTTAATACATTTTGTGTATCTTCAAAACTTGGCTGACCCTTAATAAATATTACAAACCTTTTATACACAAAAAATTAGATTTTGCAATGAAACATTTTTACAAAATACTTTAAATATATACATATGTACAGTATTTGTTAATACTAGTCCAAGTGTAAAATGATTTCCACGTTAAGATTAAGAAATGTTCGTTTCAAGAATCTCGTTTTATTTGCATGATCTCTAAAACCTAAATAAACGTTGACATTTTTAGTAAAACTTTATCTGTTGACTGACCTCATAACCATTAAAATAAAAACTTAACCCTAAGTTTCCCATATTTCTTTCTAAAATTACTTCAACTTGTAATATGATATGTTTATCCAAAATAGCTTTGCACTCATAACAATACACATCTATCGATACTTCAGTTTTTCTTTTATTACTCTTTGAATTCTGTCTTAACTAGTTTTCCCACCACAAAGTTGTAAATCACTTTGCGAATGTGCAGACCATATTACACTGTATAATTACATTACTTGCAAGCACACCTTGTGAAAAAGTTTGTTATTACTTACTTGACTTTAACTAACAAAAAGTTTCCCATAATTTTACATTTAGTTACTTTTGTAATACACAAAGAACAAGAAAAAAATAATTACATGGTTGTTTTTCTGTTCACTGCTAGTGTAATTTAACCCTATTTTTTATACTAATGGTAGTAATGCACTAAATAATTTTGTATTTAATCAAAGGATGCACCAAAGAACATAGAACAGTAATGTTGAAGAAGTGGACTTTTTACTGTAAATATCACAGTTCTTCTGACTTTCTAAGTTTGCAACAAGAGTCATTAAAACTTCATTTAAACTGATTGTTGTGTTTCTTGTAGGAATGAAGTGTCAGTTGAAAGCAATATAAATAATTCTCTTTACAGAAAATAATGTAATATAATACATCATTTGATAGGTGAAACATTGGATTTCTATTGGTTATAAGTAATGCAGCATTGAATGGCAGGTGAAATTGTAGGCAATTTCTGAAAGATAGAATGTGACTGGTGGGTGTGGCAAGATGGGTTTGATTATGTATTTTATGGCTTATAATGAAACAAGATTAAAAGCTACGAAAATTATGCTTCATCTGAGTGATGACAATATTTTCATGAGTAATGAACAGTCAATTTTTTATTTATTGGAGGTGGGTGGGGTTAGTAAATTAGAGAAGAGATACATCTTGAGAACAAATGTCACAATGCTAGGGGAAATTCTAAATTTTTTAAATTTTACCTTATTAACATAAAAACTTAAAACATGTACTGTTATAACATTGATTATTAGCTATATTTTTATGCTATCTAATAATTCATATGGTGTACCACTAAAAGAAAATAGTTTAATAAAACTTTAAAAGCAACTCACTAAAACTTTGTGAGATGCAGAGGGTTAAATATAAGAGTCTGTAATGAGATCTTATCATTGTTATTAAAATTGACACGTGTATTTCTTTTTGCATAATTTTCTGACACTATTTTGTACTTGTGTACTCTGATGTTAATATCAGTTAGTCTGTTGCAGTTGTACATGTTTGTTAGTATTCTTTTTAATAAAATTTACTTCATACACTCATTGGAAATAAGAAATCACTTTTGGCAGGAGTTAGGTCATGGAAGTCATTACATTTCAGAGTGGTAAAGAATTAGTTGTATTCATATTTCAAAGATGTGAGTGGCTTTCAGAATTTTATTTATGATATTAACATTGATGGATCAATGTAATAATTTTGTTTGTTCCAGAGAAATGATCTACTTTCCCAAGCATACCAACAGAGAAATCAGGCAACATCACAGGGGCAGTCTTTACCCATGATGACCCAACAACAATTTCCTGTCCCTTCTCAACAGCAACAACCACAGAACCAGAACATGGGTAATGTTCCACCTCCTGGTACTGCAACAGCATTTGCTTCAAATCCATATTTAATGAACCAAGATCCATTTACCATGGGAACTGTAATGCCAGGTATGTCTGTAATAAATCCTTTAACAGATATAAACTGTGATATATAAAGTAATGTGTTCTATGTAGCAGTTATTCTTACTTATAGATTGCTGTTTAAAATAGATGATCAACTGAAGATGAGTCCAATATGAAACAGAAGTCTATTTATTAAATTTTTCTCCTATCTTTCACATTAACTTTTCTCAAATTGCTACAGATTTCACGAAAACATTTTTAACTCTATTATTATAGGAATTCTTTCCTGCAAATAAAACAAGGTTTTTAGTGGCTTACCCTCAATTTTAGTAAACTGTGTTTGTCATACAATTAGTACAGCATATCTCAGCTAGCAATTGATATTCTAATAATTTACAAGATCTTAATTCTACAAGAAAATCTTTGAATTTCCTTTAGTGTGACACACGTAACATGTTTTTCTTCTTAGGCATCTTGTTTTCTCTATTTTATCCACTGCTTATTCAGAAAATACAAAATGAGACTTAACCTTTATAGCCTTCAATTGTATTTGATTACAGAAAATCCTGTCACATCCTTTCCTTTAGGATTTATTAGTAGTCCTCTTGTCACATCCTTTCCTTCAGGATTTGTTAGTAGTCCTCTTGTCACATCCTTTCCTTCAGGATTTGTTAGTAGTCCTCTTGTCACATTCTTTCCTTCAGGATTTGTTAGTAGTCCTCTTGTCACATCCTTTCCTTCAGGATTTATTAGTAGTCCTCTTGTCACATCCTTTCCTTCAGGATTTGTTAGTAGTCCTCTTGTCACATCCTTTCCTTCAGGATTTGTTAGTAGTCCTCTTGTCACATCCTTTCCTTCAGGATTTGTTAGTAGTCCTCTTGTCACATCTTTTCCTTTAGGATTTATTAGTAGTCCTCTTGTCACATCCTTTCCTTCAGGATTTGGTAGTAGTCCTCTTGTCACATCCTTCAGGATTTATTAGTAGTCCTCTTGTCACATCCTTTCCTTCAGGATTTGTTAGTAGTCCTCTTGTCACATCCTTTCCTTCAGGATTTGTTAGTAGTCCTCTTGTCACATCCTTTCCTTCAGGATTTGTTAGTAGTCCTCTTGTCACATCTTTTCCTTTAGGATTTATTAGTAGTCCTCTTGTCACATCCTTTCCTTCAGGATTTGTAGTAGTCCTCTTGTCACATCCTTTCCTTCAGGATTTATTAGTAGTCCTCTTGTCGCATCATTTCCTTCAGGATTTATTAGTAGTCCTCTTGTCACATCCTTTCCTTCAGGATTTGTTAGTAGTCCTCTTGTCACATCCTTTCCTTCAGGATTTGTTAGTAGTCCTCTTGTCACATCCTTTCCTTCAGGATTTGTTAGTAGTCCTCTTGTCACATCCTTTCCTTCAGGATTTGTTAGTAGTCCTCTTGTCACATCTTTTCCTTTAGGATTTATTAGTAGTCCTCTTGTCACATCCTTTCCTTCAGGATTTGTTAGTAGTCCTCTTGTCACATCCTTTCCTTCAGGATTTATTAGTAGTCCTCTTGTCACATCCTTTCCTTCAGGATTTATTAGTAGTCCTCTTGTCACATCCTTTCCTTCAGGATTTGTTAGTAGTCCTCTTGTCACATCCTTTCCTTCAGGATTTATTAGTAGTCCTCTTGTCACATCCTTTCCTTCAGGATTTGTTAGTAGTCCTCTTGTCACATCCTTTCCTTCAGGATTTGTTAGTAGTCCTCTTGTCACATCCTTTCCTTCAGGATTTGTTAGTAGTCCTCTTGTCACATCCTTTCCTTCAGGATTTATTAGTAGTCCTCTTGTCACATCCTTTCCTTCAGGATTTGGTAGTAGTCCTCTTGTCACATCCTTTCCTTCAGGATTTGTTAGTAGTCCTCTTGTCACATCCTTTCCTTCAGGATTTATTAGTAGTCCTCTTGTCACATCCTTTCCTTCAGGATTTGTTAGTAGTCCTCTTGTCACATCCTTTCCTTCAGGATTTGTTAGTAGTCCTCTTGTCACATCCTTTCCTTCAGGATTTGGTAGTAGTCCTCTTGTCACATCCTTTCCTTCAGGATTTATTAGTAGTCCTCTTGTCACATCCTTTCCTTCAGGATTTGTTAGTAGTCCTCTTGTCACATCCTTTCCTTCAGGATTTGTTAGTAGTCCTCTTGTCACATCCTTTCCTTCAGGATTTGTTAGTAGTCCTCCTGTCACATCCTTTCCTTCAGGATTTGTTAGTAGTCCTCTTGTCACATCCTTTCCTTCAGGATTTGTTAGTAGTCCTCTTGTCACATCCTTTCCTTCAGGATTTGTTAGTAGTCCTCTTGTCACATCCTTTCCTTCAGGATTTATTAGTAGTCCTCTTGTCACATCCTTTCCTTCAGGATTTGTTAGTAGTCCTCTTGTCACATCCTTTCCTTCAGGATTTATTAGTAGTCCTCTTGTCACATCCTTTCCTTCAGGATTTGTTAGTAGTCCTCTTGTCACATCCTTTCCTTCAGGATTTGTTAGTAGTCCTCTTGTCACATCCTTTCCTTCAGGATTTGTTAGTAGTCCTTGTCACATCCTTTCCTTCAGGATTTGTTAGTAGTCCTCTTGTCACATCCTTTCCTTCAGGATTTGTTAGTAGTCCTCTTGTCACATCCTTTCCTTCAGGATTTGTTAGTAGTCCTTGTCACATCCTTTCCTTCAGGATTTGTTAGTAGTCCTTGTCACATCCTTTCCTTCAGGATTTGTTAGTAGTCCTCTTGTCACATCCTTTCCTTCAGGATTTGTTAGTGGTCCTTGTCACATGCTTTCCTTCAGGATTTGTTAGTAGTCCTCTTGTCACATCCTTTCCTTCAGGATTTGTTAGTAGTCCTCCTGTCACATCCTTTCCTTCAGGATTTGTTAGTAGTCCTCTTGTCACATCCTTTCCTTCAGGATTTGTTAGTAGTCCTTGTCACATCCTTTCCTTCAGGATTTGTTAGTAGTCCTCCTGTCACATCCTTTCCTTCAGGATTTGTTAGTAGTCCTTGTCACATCCTTTCCTTCAGGATTTGTTAGTAGTCCTCCTGTCACATCCTTTCCTTCAGGATTTGTTAGTAGTCCTCCTGTCACATCCTTTCCTTCAGGAGTTGGTAGTAGTCCTTGTCACATCCTTTCCTTCAGGATTTATTAGTAGTCCTCTCGTCACATCCTTTCCTTCAGGATTTGGTAGTAGTCCTCCTGTCACATCCTTTCCTTCAGGATTTGTTAGTAGTCCTCTTGTCACATCCTTTCCTTCAGGATTTGTTAGTAGTCCTCCTGTCACATCCTTTCCTTCAGGATTTGTTAGTAGTCCTCTTGTCACATCCTTTCCTTCAGGATTTATTAGTAGTCCTCTCGTCACATCCTTTCCTTCAGGATTTGTTAGTAGTCCTCTTGTCACATCCTTTCCTTCAGGTTTGTTAGTAGTCCTCTTGTCACATCCTTTCCTTCAGGATTTGTAGTAGTCCTCCTGTCACATCCTTTCCTTCAGGATTTGTAGTAGTCCTCCTGTCACATCCTTTCCTTCAGGATTTGTTAGTAGTCCTCTTGTCACATCCTTTCCTTCAGGATTTGGTAGTAGTCCTCCTGTCACATCCTTTCCTTCAGGATTTGTTAGTAGTCCTCTTGTCACATCCTTTCCTTCAGGATTTATTAGTAGTCCTCTCGTCACATCCTTTCCTTCAGGATTTGTTAGTAGTCCTCTTGTCACATCCTTTCCTTCAGGATTTGTTAGTAGTCCTCTTGTCACATCCTTTCCTTCAGGATTTGTTAGTAGTCCTCCTGTCACATCCTTTCCTTCAGGATTTGTTAGTAGTCCTCTTGTCACATCCTTTCCTTCAGGATTTGGTAGTAGTCCTCCTGTCACATCCTTTCCTTCAGGATTTGTTAGTAGCCCTCTTGTCACATCCTTTCCTTCAGGATTTGTTAGTAGTCCTCCTGTCACATCCTTTCCTTCAGGATTTGGTAGTAGTCCTCTTTCATGATTAATTACACTATGTAACACAATTGTTGTTCCTGGATAGTATGTGTTATTTCTTAGTTGCTTGTGTTGTAAAAGTACAGAAAAATGGCCATTATTCCCTTCAAACTTTGCTTTTGTGACCTGAATAATGAAATTTACAAATTAACCTATTTTCCATGTAAAAACAGGCAAATTTGCACATTTTCACTTACATAAGGTCTGAATAAAACAACATATAAAGATTTACATGTATTTATACTAAAGTTATACAAAAATGTTTAGAAGTGAGTAGTTTTTCAAGATCGCGACTGTAATGTAAATCACTTTTACGTATCAGCCCCCAAATATAGTCTCCCATCATGTTTTCGTTATACGCTCGCAGGTCACAAAAGAAATGTTTGAAGAGACAAATAGGTCTTTTCCATTTGCTTTAGCCATAAGCAATTGGGAATTAACACATTCTGCCCAGGAACAAGAAAAAGTACACATTTTGTTACATAGTGTTATATATTACGTGTAAGTAATAGAAAGCCAAGATTTTCAATATATCAAATGATGTATAATATTGTGTTCTAAACAGAAAATTATCGATTTCAGTCAAAGCTCAATTCCTGTGGGAAAGCTAACTGCTAGCTTGTATAAATTTGTAATGGCTTTTGTCAAATAGTTAGAAATCAGAAAAAGTTTCAGAGCTGGAGGAAATGGTTTACTTTTTGCCTGTTATTAGTTTGTTTTTTGGTGCATCAGTACCATCAGCATAAAATGTAGGGTTAAATGCCATGGACAGTCAACAGCAAGGAAAAGATTGTGTAAGTATTCTGTTTCTCACATCAATTCTGTATTTGTTATTATAAAAGTAACTAAAATGTAAAAAATATTTTTTTAGATAAGATTAGATTGGGTAGAAGAAGTAATAACAGTAATATGTTTCACAAGGCATAAACACAAGCAGATTTTCATAGCTTATGAAAAATATAATTTGATAGCATAATGTGAGTTGCATGTTTTCCGTGCGATTTACTACTTACAATAGCATGGATTGTAGTTAAACATATTTCTAAGTAATTGTTTTTATCTCTCTTTTTTTATTATGAGGTCAGTCAAATCAACCTATTCTCATATAGAGATAGGAGATGATAGGGTGTAAAAATAACTATGTACAAAGTGTTACTAAAAACAAACATTTGAAATTATCTGTGAGGCTTTGGTAACTAATCGAATTATTCAAACTATCTACTCTGTGTTCATGAACAAATGTTTTAGTTTACTAAAAATACTTCCCTAAACAATATCATTATTTGTATGTGAAAACTTGTAATGATAACTGAAATATTGCCAAATTTTGTGAGATACTCACACTATATTGAAAATTAGAAATATTAAATCTATAAAGACTAAATGGGTACAAAGAGGTCACGTGGTTGGTCAAATTGGCCAAGCTTATGTTAAAAGAGTTAAAGGATGCATTGAATTACCTCTTTGAATTTCAAACACTTTTTTTATTGTTGTTGTTAATGGGTTGATTTTTTTCAAATATCTATGTCCAAAAGAGAGATAAGACAGTTAAATTTTGTGCCTATGTTTTTCTCATCTTATCTGTGAACTTGTTTTTTAGTGCATGTATTTGCATTTTACCAAGAAATTAGCATGTGATTGACATTCATTTTGTAAATATTCAGTTCCTAAGTTAATTGTATTTCACCATTTTAATTATACATTCAGTATCTTAGGGCTTTTTGAAGTACCATTTTTGTAGCCTTACCACAACAGTTTCAAGCAGTGTCTTGATGGTTTAACACCTTAAAGTCTAAACTTGAGTCCTTCATGTTTTCATCTTAATGAATTTATTATATCACTTCTCTCATTTTATTTCAACTCCTTTTAGAGATGGTCACAACGTTAGGATGGAGAGGTTATTATATATTGATATTATTTTATAGCTTTCTCATATTTTGTTATAAAAATAGTTTATAGAATTCCTTTACACTTTTGTTTTGACCGTGTCTTTGTAGTTGAAAATGCAATTGTAATAAAAAAGCCATTTTGTGACATCTTTGTATCCATTAACCTGAAAACCATGTAAGATCATATTTTAATTTTGTCACCTGATTAAAATTTGCAAAAGTTTTATATAGAACAAAGAAGGTAAGGTTAAAGGTGAAATCCCATGCAAACTTGCTTTTAATTTCTGGAAGACTGTTGGTGGTTTAAGGATACAGTTCCATTAAACCATCCAAATGTTCCATTCATACACTAATGACTGCTTTTAGTTTTTATAAATGAAATTACTTCATAACTTTAAAAGAATATTAAAATAGTAAGTTATCTTTTGGAAATTTCTCAAGCAAAAAGGTTTTTTAATTAATAATGTTAATATGTATGGAAATTGTCATTCATGGATCTTGAACTCGGCTTGCGTTAGGCCTTTTTTTTCAATAACTTCAGTAAAACATTAATTTGTTTACTAGGTTTAAGTGTTACATAGAGTACTGTTTAAAATAGTCAGAAAATTCAGGTTTAATATTGAATATGCAAATTGTGTTATGTCGAATATAATGGGGTGGTAGGTTTTATTTGTTGGAGATTTACAGTTTAGTCTGCCATGAATGTGAAGCAATTAGTGAAATATTTTAATTTTTACCCTTACAATTTGACTAGTTTTCAGTTCTGTTTGCAGTAATTTATTTAGAGAGGAGTCACTAAACTTTATTCTCTGGCTTGTTTAACTTGACATACACCACTGATTTCTAAAATACGTGTGTATAGTGTTTGTTTTTTTATTCAGTGATCCTGTGTTGATAAAGTTCAGTAATGTGTAACCTTGGAACTAATTAATTTTTATTAATTACTTGATTGACAAGTTGTCTACCATTTATCACCATTTGTTAAGTGGTGATCCAACTTTTAGTAGTTTTGCTCTAAATCAAATGACAGATTGGGCTTTATATTTATTTTTTCATTTCTAAAATGTTTCCTTCTGTCTGTTGCTGACAACATAAAACTTAATCAGTTTGCAGCTTAAACAGAAACTTATCACAGTCTTACACTGAAGAAGTGTAAAAAAATTGTATTAGAAATTATGGGATGTGTATTTTAATATTTTTCTCATGCTTTAGGCCCTGCTATGATGCCTCAGTATTATGGAATGCCTTCATGGGGTATGATCCCCACCCCTGGGTTGATCCAGAGCAGCCAAGGCCAGCCTCAAGGCCCTCCTGTTCAACAACAAATGCTACAGCGTGGAGGTGCTCGTCCTATCACTCCTCAGGGTAATGGTGAACCACTACCCCAAGGAGGGGGGAGTCTTCAAGGGTCAGGTAGGTGTGAAAACCTAGTTGATTTAGGTTACATTTTGTACTTTTTATGTATTTATTGACTCTATACAATTTGCTAGAATAGCACAATGTACTCGCCATGGTCAAGTGGTTAAGGCAATCGACTTGTAATCTGAGAGTCACAAGTTCAGATCCCCGTCACACCAAACATGCTCGCCCATTCAGCCGTGGGGGTGTTATAATGTGACAGTTAATCCCACTATTCTTTGGTAAAAGAGTAGCCCAAGAGTTGGTGGGTGGGTGATGATAACTAGCTGCCTTCCCTCTAGTCTTACATTACTAAATTAGGGACAGCTAGCACAAACAGCCCTCGTGTAGCTTTGCAAGAAATTCAAAACAAAACAAATAAGCACAATGTAGAATAAGTTTTGAAATCATAAACTACATAAAGCTTATTTGAATATAGAAAATTGTTCACTTAATATATGAATTGTAAAATTTTCATGTTACAAACTAAGGCTCAAACAATATGGGTGATTCTTTCCACTCTTATTGTTTTACTTTCTGTTATAGATTTAGAACAAACATGACTTCTGTTTGCATAGTTTTAATTTTCTCTTCTTATTTCACTTAAGAATTTGAAGCACAAAACATTTAAAAAACACGGTTTATTAAGTTTGGAAATTTTAATCTAAAGTGAAACAAGTGAGTGGAAAATTAATTTATGGGGAAATCATGAATATTGGGTTATTTTCAGGAATCTTATTCTATGACATAATGTAGTTTTCTCATATTTAAAAATGAAAAACACCCTCAACACGGCTAAAAATTAGCAGTGTCTAGCTAAGAAAACAAAATTAGTATCTAATGTTTAGCCCTTGACCATCAAAGGACACTTGTGTTTTTGCTAGCTGTTAATCCTGACATGATTATGAATGCTGAGGCTGATTATAAATAATGGTCACAATAATTGAAAAGAAAACAACAGGTTGCATGGACAGTATTTATGTAAGTGTCACAATATGGTGTTTGCTAAGTCTTCTTTGGTATCTTGTTTCACATTGTTCTCACAGGAAGAACAGCATTAACAGTATAAAAAGAAATGTATATTTCAGATTTAAAAACCTAACACTTCGTGGAATATTTTTTCATCTGGCTAATTTTATCCTTTTAGGAGTACAAATCATGAATTGTTTTTATACCTGTTGCAATTAACTTCCAAAGTAATTGGTCAGAGCTAGTTTCAAACCCTTCTCCAAACAATACTAATTTATTATTAAAAACACTCTGCATTGACTTTTATGCAAAATTTAGACATAGTTTGAAATTTTTGATGGAAAAGTTTACCTTTATACGAATTAACACTGAAATAGTCCATGGGCCATATGCAGAAAGTGTCAAGTTGTTTGACAGCTGAGGGAACCAGTGTCTTTAAATAAAAGAATTAGAACAGTTTCCTGATGTTGCAAAAAAAAAAGCTTTGGAAAAAAATGTGTACACATCAGTTAGTAATAGACATGTGAAAAATTCTTATTTTTCCACCTAAATTCACCCTAATTACACATTTAAATCATAGGTGGCTCTGAATCAGCAATCAACCAATCACACTGATGCAATGTTTCAACATGACAGCCTCCATCAGCTGTTGTGTTTGTGTTATTCTAGAAGAAGAAAGTAACATTACAAGGTTTTTACCAACAAATTTCAAGAAATTTTGTGAACATGTTAAACAATGGTCTGCCCAAGGTAGCAGGGGGAGAGAGATTTCTATGAAATTATCTACAGAAATAAGACAGTTTCCTAATCATCTGTTCCTGTTCTCTGACTTTTAAACTTTGCTATGGTCAGCACTGAGATCTAAAAGATTAACCAGTAAGTATAGAGAATGAGAGAAACAAGTATTTAAATACCTTTCCTGGAGTGTGTTTGATTTGTAATCAAACCAGGAATTCTGTGACAGAAGGGTATGCTTGGAAAGGAAAAGCCAAGAGTTTGACATCACATGGTACATTTAAAGCTGAACATGCCTTGAAAAGAACTGCAGATATGAAGCAGTATTAGGAGACACTTTTGAAAATTAGACATACTAATTGAGTGACCCAAAAACCTGAATAGCATAAATTATGTTATGTAAGAGATATTCTAGGTGTCTGACATCATCTGCTGAGGTTGACTTGTCTCATTAGGAGGCATTTAATACTTCATGTCAAAGGGTAAACATAGGGGAAAAATCAGTTGAGGAGAGAACACTTTGACAAGGTTTCTTTTTTCCGTAAGACTGTCAGGACATCCATGATGATGATGTTGAATGTTAAGATTGCCGTTAGAGATGTTAAGATTGCCGGTTAGAGATGTTAAGATTGCCGGTTAGAGATGTTAAGATTGCCAGTTAGAGATGTTAAGATTGCCAGTTAGAGATGTTAAGATTGCCGGTTAGAGATGTTAAGATTGCCGTTAGAGATGTTAAGATTGCCGGTTAGAGATGTCTCTACTGCAAATAACCACAGTTGATCCTCATTAAATGTTTTAAAAAATTATGTGAATTGGTTTTGAATTGATTTAAGACAATTTCATTAATGATCCAGGAGGAACATGACAAGTGATTTGAAGGAAAAGTTTCCTGAAAGCCTCAAGACTCTTAGCTAAGAAAATAACGTAAATTTGTCTAGAACTGCCTTATGTTTGAAGAACGTTTTGTGTAACTCTCCAACAACATTGGTCCTTGGCCTCCAACTGGAAATGGTTGTGATCGTGTGCTTTTTAAACATTTATTCCATGTTACCTTTTCTGTCTTCATGCTTGGTGTGTGTGGGAATCGTGATGTGAATTTTAATAAGTATGTGAAGACATTTGCTGATGTTCGCATAATATTTCAACAGCCAGAACATCACTTGGCATCAAATTTAAGAAAGGATTCTTCAAAACACTTGGATGTTGGGGCAATGATTTATCTTTCAGGATCTCCAAAACTCATTGGACTTTTGAATGACTTTGGTACAGTTTCCTTCTTCAAAGTTCTTGAGTATGACACTGCACTTACAGAGCAAAAGTTAAGTTTTAAGTGTCAGTGATGGTTCATAAGAAGGACTTGTGAAGGTGGTAACAACTTTGGCTTGAGAGTACAATAACATTGGTGAAGAGACAGTAATAGGAAATGAGACCATTCACAACACAAGTGGGACTGACATTCAATGAAAAGTGAAAAATGTGTCATTGTTACAAACATTTGACATTGGTCTGAAGAGAAGTCTTAAACCATTGAAATACTAACAAAAGACATAATTCCAAACATAATGGGAAGAGAGAAAAACCAATTTGCCTGCCGAGGTGAAATGCTGCATTGTTGTAATTGGTCCGTGAACAAACAACTACACACATTGATACTGTATTTGTTATTTGTAGATTGCCATGATACTGTTCTTCCAAGTTGGACAGGTTTCAACACACTTCTGGTTCAATCCACTTGCTACTGATAATTCATATGCCATACTTGCCAATAAATGATGCAAGCCTAACATATATTTCAACTGTTCATACGGTCCTTAAAAAAAACCAAAAAACAGCCAACAAGCTAGAACTTTAATATCGGTATTCAATCAGGTCATCTACTGTAAGGCCCAGCAAGTTTAAAACTTTAAATTTTTAAGGTTGTCTTGGGAAAATATTTTAATCATGTTGGATTGCAAGATATTTTGGTAGAATTGGGAGCCGTTGGTGAATGGTGTGATTACTGGTATCCATTACAATAGAAACATCAGGAGTCACAAGTTAATCTGTGAAACTCTACAGAGGTGGCATTGAGAAATATTTCTTCATAGCTTTTGTGAAGAAGAGCATAGTTAAATTTGTAACCTCGCCAAAGATCTTCTTGATTCTTTAGTATCATCAGATGTATTCAGTGATATAATTTGTCAATATGACATCTTTGTGAATAAAAAAAAAGGCAGAAAACCCAGCATTTTAATTGTGGTTATCCTGTTACTTGGTGTGAGCCACGAAAAACAGTGAGTAGTATATTCATTTATATGTCAGTTCTTTACATATTATGGCTAGATTATACCAGACATACTGCTATGTATTTGATGGAGATGGTAGAGCTAGAGATCACATCCTGACATTCACAGTGATATTGTCAATGGAGTGTTTGCTGTGAATAAAATTATTGAACAAGCTCTGAATCATGACTCTAAAGGTAGACTTACTGGCATGAACAGACTGAATCAGGACTCTAAAGGTAGACTTACTGGCATTATGGAAACAAGATTTGCAGTCCATTGATGAAATTTTGATATTGAGCTCTTCCAGAAATGAGTAACTGATGCAAAGAAATGACAGGTAAAAGCAAAAAAACCATCCGAGAAAAGATATAAATAAATAAAGGATCACGTTTGAAAAAAAAATTGACTGTATGGAGTACAATGTCCACAGTCACATCCATGTGCAACTCCTTCATCATTGAAGATAATGGATTAGTGAATTTATCCATAGATAGCATTTTTCTAATTGAAGTGCATAAAGACTTGCTATTTGCTGAGCAATCTGGACTGTTGGCTTTCACTACCTGTATTTATGAAAGACTAACAGGGTATGAAAAGGAAATATACACTTTGGGAAAGCAAATAAAATTGAAAACTTTTTCTGGTGTGGTGCAGTCTGCATCAAGCAAAGAGAAGACAAGAATATAATGCTGAAGGCAGAGTCCTTAATTCATAGTGTGGTTATTGACAAAGTAAGTTATGTGGATGTGAAGAATGCTTTGACATAGTCTTCACCCTCCTCTAAATTGTCACCCAGGAAGGGACCATTGAAAAAATGGACAAATCAAAACTCTTGCATCTCCTGGAGAACTTTACCTACTCAGATTCAACAGATTGTGCAAAAAATGCACTACATCTCTCAACAACAACTGCATGGATCATGGTGGGAATGGTCATTTCTCAGGAGGTACCTGAAACATTTGGAAAACTATTTGATTCAATCTTTGTGGGAGCGTGGTCTGTTTCCAAAATCCACGATGCCAAGCAGATAGATTTTGTGACAGAGCTTTACCTCCACATACAGCATAAAAGGATATGAGCAGGGAAAAGAGAGCACTTCTTGGTAAATGAGGGTAAACATCATTGGAAGGGAAACAAAACAAATCAAGAAGTTCTTATTTTGTGGTCAGAATAAAGAACAGTTGGAATTTTTCTATGAGCAATGGAAAGATTCAACAAAACAAATACTGGAAGAACCTACAAGTGCTCAAAGCTCATGGATGTCATGAGAAGTGGAGGGGTTTTGCTGTGATCGTGTGGAAGCAGACACACATATGTTTTTGCATGCCAGTCACACTGGAAAGGGATATCCTGATGCCATTAACCAAAATGCAGATGTCTTTGTACCTGCTACTGCATTCAGTGAGAAGGTCAGCAGGAATCTGTAGATGTACATGCGACCACGATCAGATTGTGGAATTGTTCATATAAACACCCTCTCAAGAAAGATTGAAGACTGCTTGTGATACATTGGTACACTTATGCTGTTTCACACTGTGAAAGCATCAGTGTTTTTAAAGGCAGGGGAAGGTTAAAGCTCTTAGCATTATGATTGAAAACAGTAACTACCAAAGTGCATTTTAGGCAACTGTTAAAATAGGCAGTTGGAGGACATTCACTTGCCAACATTGGAGATGTTTGCAAGTTGTATCATGAGGTCCTGTTCATACTGTACATGATGCGAGATATGAAACATTCAAATACTAATAGAAGATTGATACAACACAACTGTAAAAACAGAGATGATCTTTTTGACCGTATTCATTATGTTAACTATCAAACTGCAGTACACTGTTGATGCCTGCAGCAAAAGACAATAGCTGCCCAAAGTCCAGAAGGTTCCAGATGGCACATTGAAAATGGTGCTATATCTGTGCTATGGAAGACATTTCATATTTGTGCAAGAAAACTAGGTGTAACCAAGAAAAATGTTCATGTAGAAAGATGGGCTTCAATTGCTCAGGACCCTGCAAAATCTTGGATTGTAAAACCAGCGTGGGGCAACCGATGGGGTCAAGAATGATAATGTTGTTTCAGAATCTGATGACAAAAGTGATTTGGAAGGTTCATCTAACAGGAGTTGCATGTATACTGACATGAGATTTGTTCCCCATTTCCTGAATGATTCTGGTGTCATGTTGTATTAAGTAACTTTCTGCAGCAAATAGCACCAACTGTCATAAAATGCTGTTTTCACATGGAACATAAAAACAAAATTGGATTATATGTTTGATTTAAAAAAAAACTGGACAAGTAAGTGATTGGCTGTCTTTAAACTGAGGGGAATTTATTCATATCATTGGTCAGTACCAATAGAAAGATGGACACAGTCACTGGTTTGTAAGCTTTGGTAAGTCATAACATTCCTTTGAGCGGGGGCTCACTTTCAGCATGATTTATTTGTAGATTAATTGGTAAAAATGTGCTGTAAGTTTCAATAGTATCAAACACAAAAAACTAGATATTTAAAAACTTGGTGAGAACCTTTATAAAATGACATTGAATAAAGGGATAAAAATGTATAGTTGCCAACATCACTCACTGTACATGTACAAGCTTGTATTCATAGAACATGTTAATAGAAACCAAGTTAGAACAGTGCATTAATGAGTCAATATCATGAAATTGCCTTATAATTCACTTTCTGGTGTTAAATCACAGACAGGGCAACCAACAGTGAGTGTTAAAGAGTTAATATGAAACCCCATGGGGCATTAATGTGCAACTTCAGAATCCAGAACATTACATTTTTGGAATTGGCACTCTCAGATTATCTGAAAATTATGTTGTTTTTGTTTGGTCCCCAAAGTTTTCAAACTGATGTGAATTTCTAGAACTATTAGAAATCTTTGGCTCTTGGCCTAAAACCAGAATGTTTCTCTTCATCTCAGTTTAGCATTTTCAGTTCTAAGAATTTTAGTTACATTTGAATGCTGAATCTACAAAATAATGGTGTGTAGATATTTGAACTTTTCATGTGAATGTTATTGAATAATATTTTGTAAAGTTTGTGTAAGATGTACTTCTAAACTTTCTATTTTTATAAACCCTAAAAGATGTTTAGTTTGTGCTTATAATGTGATTGATTCTTGAAAAAGAAATCTGATATATACCTTTGGCAAGTTATACATTTTGGTTTAGTTATTTTGAGTTTCTTTTTCTTATGTAAGTTTTCAAATAAATTGTGTAGTTAAAATTTACTGTATTAAAATGTTTTAGTTTTTGAAAATTTTGAAACTTAATTATGCATGTTGTTTTATTAGAAGTTTTGAGAGTATAATGCACATGAAATATTTACATCAAGTATAAAAATATTACTTTTAAATTGAAAATATGTAAATACAAGCCATCTTTAAAAACATTTGTTACTTAATACAAAAGTTATAAAACACTAAAATCAATGAAAATGTGCTTTATACTATGCAGGTGGTCAATACCAGATGCTGGCTCCTCCTTACTATGACCAGAATACATCTTTAATGAATCCAGGAAATGCAAGGGGTATGGGTGCAGGACCAACTCTGCGTCTTATGCCATCAGCTATGTTGGTTAACCCAGCAGCTGGACCTGCACATAATCCAGGTAAGTTTAACCTTTACCTCAATAAAGACTTATGAAACAGGTTATTTTAGTAGCTTGCCATTAGATTAACCTTTGTGACCCAACATGAACACTAAGTTTGTTAATCACATGATGTTTCATTTCTTGTTGATAATAATTGAAGTAGGAACTTGTCAGAAATGCAAATAAACAAAATAAGAATGGAGAAAAATGTATTCAGGGTAAAATGGTAATATGAACCAATTAGTTAAAGTTATACTTTGCTCACGTAAAACTTGTAACAAGTTTTCAAACTTGTCTTTTATCTCAGTAACGCAAATCATAATACCTCTCGTTCCTTTTTTTTATGGTAAAAGTGTCATGATATTGAATCACGAGGCTAAAAGCTTTCATCCCTGAAATGCAAACTCTCTTCTTAACCTGAAGATAATCTATGAAGGTCAAAATGTTGTTCTCTTATTATCAATAAAAGTGTTAATGCCTATACCAGCCTTTCCGAGATATATTTTTGTGCTACTGTTCTATAAACACATTGCATTAAGCTATACATACATTATGAAAGTCACAATTTCATTATTTATTTGAAAGCCATTATGGTAGTAGGTGATGCTTGACTGGCTAAGCTGCTTTTGTTCCCTATGGTCACTATTTCAAAATAAGGGCTGGACATGTCTGAACCCTAGGGGTTTCTGACTTGGTTATTTAGTCCATGTGTTTCTAAGATACCATCCATATGGGAAACGTATCAGTACCAGAATATCTTACTTTTCATTTATATCTGTGAAAATTTGTTTCAGTGTTGAGTTGTGCATTTTTCTCTTTCTAAACTGTAAAACTTTATTTAGTGGTAATAACCATGTGTGTAATATTTTACGGATAGAATTAGTGCATTCACTCTTTTGAGCTCTGTTAATTTTGATTGTCAAGTTTTGTTAAAATAGAATAAATGTAAGTTCATAACGTGTTTTTTAATAGGTCAACTCCAAAACCCTGCAATTAGTCTGTTTTCCACAAATAATTCAAATGCAGGAAGTAACTCTATCGGGACCTCAACAGCCAATGCGACTTTAGGATACAATCAGCAGAATGCCATGTCAGCTAATGGTGGAAATCAGCTAGGATTTTCATCTGGTATTGGCTTAGGTCTTGGACAAACTCCCAACAGTCTTAGTTATGGAACAACACCTCTTGGGCCAATTGGATCTGCAGGAGTTGGGGGAATTGGATCCGGTACATCATCTTAAGATTTCTTTTCCTACTTTTTTTTGTCCCACTTGTTTGTTCTTCAAAAGATTTTTGAAACCGTAAAAAAGATACTAAATAGGAAACCGACTGAATTTTTCCAGTCAGTTGATATCAGTTTTATACAAAAAAGATAAAAAAAATTTATATACTTTCTTAAAAATATACACACAAAATAGTTGTCAGCAAAAAAAAAAACTACATTAGACAAGCTGGTGATTATTTTATGGGGTAACTTATTAAATGAAATTTTTAAGATCAAAATTGCTATATAACCTTATGGTTATAGAGTTGAATGCACTTGGTTTGCTTCATGAAGAATGATACACATTTCAACAATACTAACAATAAATTGAACATTCATAAGGTATCTTCACAACAATTGATAAGACTATTAAAGATTGCAAGTATTTTGTATGCTGTATATGAGATTCTTTTAATTAATTAAATATATGTAATATTTGTTATGGATATTTGCACTCTTAATATTTTGAGCATTATCTTCCAATGAAATAATTAAACAGAAAAAATGTACCTACATTTTAAATTATCTTCAAATAATATTTTTAAAAATTTCTCTCAGGTACATATACTCTTATTTGCAATTTTTTTACTTTTACACATATCACTTATTTTTAACATTTTACTTTATTGTCCTGGCTGTTAACATTATTACTTATCACAACATGTCAGCGGGTGTCTTGGGACAATATTAGGGTGTCATAGGTAGAGGCACTTTAGCCTTTGTTGGAGTATTGGGAAATTCACTTACTACACTAACTGCAATCAACCAAGACAGTTTGGCTCATATTTTATAAAGATAACTCTTTTGTCTTGGGTATTGTTTACTTGTGGCAAAGTTTTAGTATGTTACATTCAAAATGTTATTAAACTACATTTTTGTTTGTTATACTAATTTGCATTACATAAAATCGTGGCTGATAATCCACATTTTACAAGTGTGTAGGTTTTAAGTTCCTAATTTTACAAGGAAGTATTTAAAAAAAAATTCTGACATTTTGTTCACCACACCTTGAAAAATTGTGAAATTAAATGTTAACTACTTGCTGTAGAATTGTCATTGCTGAGACTAATCATAATTTTTATGGTTTTTAATTTTGTTTGGTTACAGTGTTATTAATTAGAAAATCAAATCCTTTCAGCCATATTCCTACGCACGATATCCATCCTTTCAGGATTTGATAATAGTTGTTTCTTACATTTAGTTATATATTACCAATAACCAATAGAAAGTAAAGGTTTTCGTTTATCAAATGATGTATAGTATTGTGCTCTCAATGAATAAGCGTCAATGGAGCATGGGTAATGTTCCCAAGAGAAATTTTACAATTAGCTTGTATAAATTTGTAATGACTCTTGTCATGCAACCAGAAATAGCTTGTATAAATTTGTAATGACTCTTGTCATGCAGCCAGAATTAGCTTGTATAAATTTGTAATGACTCTTGTCATGCAACCAGAAATAGCTTGTATAAATTTGTAATGACTCTTGTCATGCAACCAGAAATAGCTTGTATAAATTTGTAATGACTCTTGTCATGCAACCAGAAATAGCTTGTATAAATTTGTAATGACTCTTGTCATGCAACCAGAAATAGCTTGTATAAATTTGTAATGACTCTTGTCATGCAACCAGAAATAGCTTGTATAAATTTGTAATGACTCTTGTCATGCAACCAGAAAGCCAGAAAAAAGTTTTGATAGAGAAAACTGTCTACTTTTTGTATGTTATTAGTCATGTTCTTTGGTGTATTTAATTAAACAAACATTTAATACATTACTACCATTAGTATAAAACAGTAGGATTAAGTGTTATGAGCAATTGTGACAGCAAGAAGAAAAGGACCAGTTAGGGCCTTTATTTCTTATTATTACAAAATAACAGATATAAAAATAGATCTTTTGGAGTTACTTGAAAATAGATAAGGTAAAATAAATAATGACAATATATCAAAAAAATTTCACAAGGCATTCTTGCAGGTAGCTCATTAGTAATGCAGTTTGATGGTGTGGATAGTAGTTAAACCATGGTTTGAAGGGTAGTAAAATGATAGTTTATAAATAGACATACTGTTATAAGCTAACACTTAAGATAAATGAATGCAGTTTTATGTTACAATTTGAAGTCATTCTAGGAAGGAAAAAAGGGGTAGTTTGTATTTATTTCTTTTTTGGTGGTTACAAGATGAGTCAGATTGACCGATCCCCTATAGAGGTGTGGTAGAGAAAATAACAGATAAAATATATCGTTTTACTGAACTAAAAAAAATGTTCAAAATAGGAGATTTTAGGGATAAAACAAATGAATTTTGATATTTTTAAGATGAGGAAAAGTATTTTTAATCTTAACATGAAAATTATTTTCCCACAGTTATTCAAAACAAATACAAATTTGTATATTTTTAGGCATATCTTTAAATTATTAAATATACTTCATTACAATATATTATTTGTATGTGTTAAATTAGACTGCCAAATTTTGCACAGATACATATACTGTATTGAAAGTTAGAAGTATGAAACATAAAAACTTTAAATGAGTGCAAAGAGGTCACGTGATTGGTCAGATTGATTGAGCTCATATTGAGAGAGTTAAACCTTTTTATTGTGAACCTGACAATGACCGAAGAAGGTCGTTCTCAACCCAAACGAGCCATTTTTACATATATATTTTTATTATTCAGTTTAAAAAATACATTTAACTGAAAAAAACAAACCTAAATGCAACCCAGTATCACCAGTTTTAGCCAATATTTTTATGACACAAGCAATTAACACAGCATTTAATCCACCACTATACTGGTACAGATATGTAGACGACACGATTGCGGGATTCACATCTACAGAACACACTTAATTTTTTCAATCACATTAACTCTATACATCCCAACATTAACTTCACATGTGAACAAGAAGAAAGCAAATATCATTTCTTAACCTCAAAATTACAAGAACCGACACACAATTTAAAACAGAAATCCACCAAAAAAATCACCCATACTAGACTATACATTTTTTGGACTCAGCACATGAAACAAAACAAAAACTCAACATACTAAAAAACCAAATAAACACAGCCATAAAACTATGCTCACCAGATAAAATTAATGATGAATTAGACAAAATAAAACAATACTTCATCAATAAGTTTCCTCCACAAACCGTAGAAAACGTTATACGCACACACCTAGACAGAAAGCAAAATCAACTAACAAAAGTAAATATATCTCACGATTTAAAAAATCGCAAAACCATATACTGCTGCATACCATATATTCCCAACAACAGCAGAAAAATAACCAGCATTTGGCAAAAACTAGTTACAAAATATGACTTTTCCAGTTAATACCAAATTTATTCAAAAACCAGGCACAAAACTAAGGTCTACACTGTGTAAAAATTACTGACAAATACCACACCAACATTATTTATAAAATACAATGTGATAACTGCCACGACGTATAATATAAAATTATATATTCAAACATCTAACACCGCCCTCTACATTCCGACACTCAGTTACACAACCCCTTTCAAACATGTGGTCAGCTTCTGGTCAGTTAGTTTCTACCTTTCTTTTTGAACCTGATGATGACCAAAGAAGGTCGAAATGTTGTTCGCTCCTCTATGTTGAAAAAAATTAAAAATTCTCAACCCAAACCAGCCATCTTTACATATATATTTTTCTCTACAAGTGGGTTTTTTTGTCATCACTGATTACTAAATACCAATTATCTGTAATGTGTATAGATGACAAACAACACTAAAGTACTAGCGAGGCCTGAAGCAGCAACAGTGCTGAGAGTGGTTTGTCAGGTACTCTGCTGATCGGGTTTTTATATATGGGAGGGTCAGATTCATTTTGACCTCTTCTTTCCTCCAGCACTTGATTGATTGCTATTCAATGTATTGTTGTAATTATTACAAGAGGGTCAGAGTTTAGTTAATCTGTGTTTTCACCCAGATCCCTATGAGGGTCATGTCCAGCATGTAATTATATTAGTTTTTGCTTCATTTGTTTTTGCTAAAGCCCACATTATATGAACACTTCCAGTTGTATTTTTCTTATATTTCAATAATTCTAAATTTCTGCCAGAGCATTCACATACGTAGTTCTTCTTAATGTTGTCATGGTGAATTAAAATTATTCATATATACATATAGTGGCCTTAAATTATTTTTATCTAGTTAAATGTCAATGAGAGAGAGAAATGTACTAAGGACTTTTTCATTGTGTACAGAGAAATGTTCAAGTTTACAGAGCAGATCATTCTTTTACTAAGTGTACACGAAATGCTGTAGTGAAGCTTGTGAACTGAATGTTGAAAGTGATCTAGATATTCTGTGTGCTGTAGTGTTTTCTGTGGTGACACTTACTCTGAAATGTTTTTGCCAATTTAAAAATAACTGTCAGGGTATAGAATGTCAAAATGTGATCTTCCTGTTGGTTGTAAACATGTAGTTCAAGTAACTATAATTGGCTTAGAAATCACAACTTTGTTTTAGAAAGTAGGCATGGTATCTGTCAGGAGATCAGGGAAATTTATTTCACCTTTCTGTGAATGTGCCCTGAGGAACTTGAAAGAAAAATGTGTAAACTTGACTGTGTGTATGGGAGGTTAATGCACCTCAAGAAGTATTCAGGCTACAAAGTCCAGAAGTTAAACAAGAAGTTGACTTTTTCTTTAAGGTTTCTTTTAAAACAAAGGAATCAAAACTCAGATAATTTAAAACTTTCGAACTGTTATCTACACAATAGGGGAGTGCCAATAACCATAGTGTTAACCTAACAAATAAAACGGGGAAAAAAATATCAGTTATTTGTTTTTGAACGTGCAGTTGTTACTCAGATGCTAATTGGTGCTATATTTTCATCAGTGCATAGCATTTTATCAGACGTAACTTGTGTATCCAGGTAATGGTTCATAATAGGGTTTGTCCAGTAACAGGACTTACAAATAATAAGCAGTCTTGTTTTTGAAACAACACAATACTTATCTTAATGGCTAAGGCTGCTAAAATACTGATAAAAGCAAAAAATGAAAAAAATTGATAATTTGATTTTTAGACAAAATTTATTAATTTGTTTTTCAAATTATTCTTGTTTCACAAGCTACAGAAAAAAATGGCTGTGAATACTTAAATCAGACAAAATCTACTAAAAACTAGAGCACTAAAATTAGTAAGTACTATAAACTGGAGTCAGAATTGATAGTTGTGGCTTAATAAACTAATACAGACACTATTTCTAGCCTAGTTTGTTTAGTTTTTCTTTGGAGTTACTTTTTGAATACTTAAAAATATGCTTGAATTTTGATTCAGCTTGTTTCTATATATTTTTATGATCCATATTCCCCCCCTCTAAAGTTAATTTTTAATTATATTGTGTTATTTGGTATGTTATAATGTTGTATTTCTGATTATTTTAAACCATTTAACAATCTTTTATAGGTTTATTGCACTTGGTATGTTTCCTTCTTTCTCAGTCAACAATATTAAGAGGTTTTAACTTTTCTTTTGAAGGACAATATTTATTAGCATTGCAACTGATAGTTTTCATATAAATAATTTTATAAATTACAGGTTTAGGAAATGTTGGTGGATCTCCCAGGAGAGAGATGTTTGATCACAGAGACACTCTTGGTGCTGGACCAGTGCCGGGCATCTCGGCAAGTCTTGAGAACCAGTACTCTCGACACATGGCACCACCACCGCCACCAAAATCAACACAGTTTTATGGTGCTTTGGGGACTGTGACTGCTTCACCAGGCCCAGTTGGCATGCTTCCTCCAAGTCAGAGCCTAACACCACCACCATCATTTAATAACAATTCTACAACATTAAATTTGGGTGAACCTTTTATTGTATTTCTCGTTACCCTTAAAAATATATATATACATATATATTCGAGTGTTGTGATGAAAGGAAAATATATTGTTAGTTTTATTTTAAGTTCTTATAAACTTAAATTGCAAAAGGAAAAATATGTTTTGTTTGAAATTAATTTTCGATGGGGTTATGTTCGTTTACAAAGGTTTACATTTTTGTTTTACAGGTGTTCTCGGAGGGCGTATGTTGTCTTCTGCCCCAGGAGCAGAAGCAAAGTATATAGTTAGAAGCAGGCCATTGAACAACAATGGGTTAAGCTCCACAAATACCCTTTTTCCTAACCGTTCGTTTCAGCGCAAGTAAGTTTTAACATTAATTTTTTGTGTGAAATATCCAATGTATGTATATCCAGAATAAAAAGATTGTTGTGAAATATCCTAATTTCATTTAATCATTTTGTTGTTGCAATAGTATGTTGGAAGTGAGAAATTTTCAGTGAAAAACAACTAAAATTCGTAGAAAATGATGGTTATGTGAAACACCAAATTTTCTTCACAGTTCTCTTAAATGTCCATGCATTTCAATTTAAATCAGACATTCCTCTCAAATTTCCAGTTCAAATATAGAAAAACCTACAGGACGAAGTCGTCTGCTTGAAGACTTCAGAAATAACCGTTATCCAAATCTTCAGTTGAGAGACTTAGCCAATCACATTGTAGAATTTTCTCAAGATCAGCATGGATCCAGGTGAAATACATATCTTCTATACTATGCTAGAACCACGATACTTGTGGATGGCAATAAGATTGGTCAGAAGTTTTTTTATCACTTCAGTGTATTCCTAAATACTGATTTATTACAAGAAAATGTATGCATGAATAAGTTTTGTTGGGGCTAAGATTTAGGTAATTATGATAAATTGTGTATTTTAAAATTATAAAGTAATTCTTTTCCATATTGGAAGGCTTATTCGTTAGTATTCAAACTTTAGTACTTTTATTTTGATACATCAGGGAAGTTGGTTAGTGTAATTCTGTTTTACAGTTTACTTTATTAAATGTGTTAAAGGTCATGTTCTCCATTTAAAATGGTCCAACATTGGTTGACCATTTTGGTAAGTATGTGGAACCTTTAAGTATGATTCACGTTAACTTCACACCATTTGTTATACCACTTCCTCCCATGGGTTGGAGCTAGTCCACTTATTAGTGTTCCAGCATGAGGTTCTGAGACTCTGGTTGAAGCCATATCATTGCAAAAAAAAATTAAGACCACAAGTTTATTATAATTTTGACAGTGAATGGTGTTGTCTAGCAGTTTTGTTTAAAACTCAACAAATGCATTTGTCTCTTGTGGTTAGCAAAGATCTTAGGGTATAATCTTTGTGAAGTAATGCAGGTGGTTTGTATAAGATAAAAAATCCATAGATCACAGTTTAAATTAATAAAGTGTACGAGAATAGAAGAATATGGAATCAAACAAAATGTGAATATTCATATTTACTTTTAATAACATCATGGCAAACGTTACTCGTTGATACATAGAAAACATTACAAACATGATTATTATAAAATCAGCTCTTTGATGTTGCATTTTCAATGTAAAGTTTGCTGATGAATAACACTTCTGAAGCCTTAACATTATTCATGTAACTCAACAGAAGAAGTTAGTAAAGTTTGACAAGTAAATATGACACATGGTGTTTTTATTACTTCAGCTTTTTCCTTTAGAAAAGAATGCTTTCCTCCACACATGTTCCTTTCCTACAATCATCTCTATTCATTTCCAGGTCTTCTGCACTTCCTTTGTCATTTTTGCATTCTTTAATCTTTCTAGTGTTTTACTGTCCTTTCTTACCAGCTATTGGCAACACTAATGGTCTCCTTGTTGCTTGTTCTCTTTGCATGACCAAACCACCTCAGCCTTGCCTCTCTTGCTTTTTTCCTCTATTCCACAGACTTTTCCTCTTTTCTTATTCTCTTCTCTTTCAGCAACACTCCCAACAGCCATCTCAGCATTTTGTTGTTATCAGCAAGTTTTCTTTCTTCTTCTGGGTCCAGGTCTTGATTTTGTAGAGGAGTACTGGTGTAGTCATAGTCTTGTACACTTTGCTTTTCAGTGCCCATAACCTTTTGTCACAGATGGCCATGGCTACTTCTTTTCATTTCTTCCAACCTACCTAGATTATCTCTTAAATATTTCTCCTTCAAGAAATGGATTGTACTTTCCAAGTGCATAAAATGTTCTACCCTTTCCAGCAACTTTCCATTTACATCTGTAATCTGATCCTTCTTTCTTTCATTCATCATGACTTCCATTTTTGTAGAATTAACTTTAAAGTCTTTTTTATCCAAACTCTTCTGCCAAACTTTAACTTGCATTTGTAACTCCTGCTCTCTTTCAGCTGGTAGGACAAGGTTATCAGTGAAATACAGTTCCTTCAGAGGTTCTTGCAACATTTCAAACTCGAGATGTTGATGACAGTGGTGAACAGTAGAAGCTGATGGTTGACTCTTGGTACAGCCTTAGCTTTACCACAAGACTTATCCATTTCTTCATATACTATCCTTAATATTATTGTCACTCATTCATAAGTAACTCTCTTAAGTCTGATTGGCTTTTCAGGCATATTTTGAAGGCACCAGAGTAACAATTCTCATGGCACCCTGTCATATGCTTTCTCCACATATACAAAAGCATGCTATCACTTTTTGTTTCCTTGAAAGTAATTCACGAGCAACTTTTTAGAATGAAGATTGCATACATATTTCCTCTCCCAGGTTGAAACCCAAACTGTATATGTCAGTGGCTACAAATTCCCTGACTTCCTTTTCCAGTATTTTTTCTTCCATTTTCAGCAGATGTTCTATCAGTTTTGATTCTCCATAGTTTTCATGTCCAATAGCATTTCTTTTCTGCTTGTTGATGGATATCAACAGGCTTTCTCTCCATTCTGCAGGTTTTTGCTTTTCCTTCCAGATCTTCTTCAGCAGTATCTGTACATACTCATCTCTGTCATCTTCCTTCCAGATCTTCTTCAGCAGTATCTGTACATACTCATCTCTGTCATCTTCCTTCCAGATCTTCAGCAGTATCTGTACATACTCATCTCTGTCATCTTCCTTCCAGATCTTCTTCAGCAGTATCTGTACATACTCATCTCTGTCATCTTCTCATTTCTTGACCATTTCAGTGACAGTCTTTGATGAAACACCTACTTTGTCTTCATTTTTCTGATTGTTTCTCTGCTCTCTCCTATACTGATTGTAAATAGCAGGTCTGCTATTGATGATGTCTCTCTCCCTATACTGATTGTAAATAGCGGGTCTGCTATTGATGATGTCTCTCTCCCTATACTGATTGTAAATAGCGGGTCTGCTATTGATGATGTCTCTCTCCCTATACTGATTGTAAATAGCGGGTCTGCTATTGATGATGTCTCTCTCCTATACTGATAGTAAATAGCAGGTCTGCTATTGATGATGTCTCTCTCCTATACTGATTGTAAATAGCGGGTCTGCTATTGATGATGTCTCTCTCCCTATACTGATTGTAAATAGCGGGTCTGCTATTGATGATGTCTCTCTCCCTATACTGATTGTAAATAGCAGGTCTGCTATTGATGATGTCTCTCTCCCTATACTGATTGTAAATAGCAGGTCTGCTATTGATGATGTCTCTCTCTTATACTGATTGTAAATAGCGGGTCTGCTATTGATGATGTCTCTCTCTCTATACTGATTGTAAATAGCTGGTCTGCTATTGATGATGTTTCTCTCCTATACTGATTGTTAATAGCGGGTCTGCTATTGATGATGTCTCTCTCCTATACTGATAATAAATAGCAGGTCTGCTATTGATGATGCCTCCTTCAATTCCTCTACATCATTTTCGAGTGAATTAGTTCCTCCTAGTATTGTTTCCATTTCTGCTTTACTGTCTTTTCATTTATTGGGAGCTTCCCTTCATTTGTCCCCTTGGTGTGGATTCCTGTACGTGGTGAGGGGACCTCCCAAGGAAGGTTCTGTTCTGTCTGGTTACCTTCTCTGGGATCTAAACATCCACCCACGTGTTTGCCGTGCGTGGCGACCCGTGAAGGGGAGGAGAGGATCCTGGTGGTCGAGGAGTCCAACCCTAACACACCACTTTGGCCTTGAATTCCTCTAGACGGGCGGCCTTTGGGTGGCCCCCCTTGGGTCAATCGGCTGGTCCACTTGGGCTAGAGTCAACCAAGTACCAGTGTTGGAAGTTCTCAACTGGTGTTGTGGACATTGTACCTGATGCTGGTGTTTGGGTATAGTGCTCACGAAACCCTGGCGTTGCTGCATTGTCCTTGCATGACTTTATAGTGCATCCCCTTGTAGGGCTCCATGGTGGGTGGGGTCAGTGGGTACCGAAATTCTTGCCCAAAATGGTTGGAGGAAAAAGAGGTGCAGCGTTTGAAAACAATACATAACATTAATTATCCTGAGGCTCGGAAATTGCTATCCACCACTCCATCTCGGACATATGCTGCTGCACTTCATTCCACAACTACAGTGGGAGTGCAGACAGATCTCTCTGTGCCTCCAAGAGAATCGTTTTCAAAACAAATGAAAAGCTTTTTGACCTCCGTAGTTAAAAAGGTTGATGAATCGACTTCCACACCCATCTCTGTTCCTCCCATACCTTCCAACAAACCTCAAGATCCACGTCCTTCAGTTTCAAATACAGGCATTTCTTCTGATACATCTTTTTCTCCCACCACAAGAGACAAGTCAATTATTCGTTCGCGTCCTCAGTCACTGGATTCCCCTTCCAATAACAAAAACCTGCCCACTCAACCCAGGGCAGGATCCATGGAGGTTGATAGACCTCCTCCGACTAAAGACAGTAAAGAAAAAAGAGTCGTGGTCGTAAACCGAAGGGTTCCCCAGCCACTTCACCTACCCGTTCTTAAAAATGGCCACCTTGATACAACGGAACTGTCAAGGTTTACGTTCTAATCTGGATGATATCAAAATGCTGATTGCTTCCTACCATCCTGTTTGTCTTTCTTTACAAGAAGCATTTCTCAAATCTGCTGATACAGTCTCCATTCAGCAGTTTTCTCTGTACAGAAATGACAGGTTGTGTGATGGTTGAGTACATGGAGGGGTGGCACTGTTGGTTGATCAGCATGTGCCCACCCTGTCTTTGTCACTCAACACACTCTTGGAGGCCGTAGCCATCCGTGTTTCCTTGAGTCATACCATCACTGTTTGTTCTCTGTACCTGTCCCCTGGAGAGACATATGATCAATCAAACCTTGATGCTCTCGTTGAACAGTTGCCGTCTCCATTTCTAATCCTGGGGGATTTTAATGGACATCATCCCCTCTGGGGAAGTGCTGTTATTGATGGGAGGGGTCGATCTGTAGAGCGGATGCTCTCTGATCAATCTTTCTCTTTTCAATACTGGTTCCTCCACTTACTTTCATGCACCTAGTCAGTCCTTTACCGCTATTGATCTCTCGGTTTGCTCCCCTTCATTATTCTCCCATTTTTCATGGAGGGTTGACAGTAATCCACTAGGCAGTGATCATTTTCCGATCCTTTTGAGAGAGACTGGCCGTGGTCGATGCCACCCTACCCGCGTGCCCCGGTGGTAGCTAAATCAGGCAGACTGGTCCACTTTCACTGCTCTCGCAGAACTTGATCCTGCCATCGTATATCAGCCATCAATAGACAACTGTGTAGCAGCGGTAACTGACTGTATTATACAAGCAGCTGCTCGGTGTAATTCTAAAACCTCGACACGTTTTCCACGATATCCTCATCCGTGGTGGAATCCTGCTTGCCACATAGCGCGGAAGGCTCAAAAACGGGCCTGGGATACTTTTCGTAGATATCCCACACTTTCAAACCATGTTGCTTTCCAACGGGCCCGTGCACATGCTAGGTGGGTAAGACATCAAAGCCAGAAGGAGTCTTGGATTAACATCACAACTAGCATATCTTCTACCACTAGTTCCAAGATCATATGGGACAGGATTCGAAAGGTTAATGGGCACTACAATTCTGTTTCCCACTCGATCTTACTCTCTGATGGTCAGGAGGTGACTGATGTCCGGAGCATCGCTGACACTCTAGGTGAAAGCTTTTGCCGGGTATCTAGCACTTCTGCTTGTTCCTCCACCTTCCTGGCCATCAAGACTTGGGCAGAGCAATCACCTCTTTTCTTTTGCACCGACTGTTTCTTTGATTATAATTGTCCCTTTACCCTGGTGGAACTGAAAATGGCCCTTCATCGGTCTGCCAGTACGTCTGTTGGACCTGATGATATTCATTATGACATGCTGCACCATCTATCTCCTGCTTCTCTTGATGTTCTTCTGATTGTCTTCAACCAGATCTGGCAGGAGAATGTTTTTCCTGATGCCTGGTGCCAGGCTATTATTTTACCTTTCTCTAAGCCAGGGAAAGATCCCAAGATTCCTTCAAACTACCGTCCAATTGCTTTGTCGAGCTGTCTCTGTAAGACCTTAGAAAGGATGGTTAATGCTTGTCTTGTTTGTTTCCGTGAATCAAACAACCTTCTCTCACCCACCCAGTGTGGGTTCCGTCGACAGCACTCCACCACAAACCACCTAATTCATCTTGAAACATCTATCAGAGAAGCCTTTCTCAACCGCCAACATCTTGTATCAATATTCTTTGACATTGAGAAGGCTTACGACACAACATGGAGGTATAGCGTTTTGCGAGACCTCCATACATATGGTTTACATGGCCATCTACCCATGTTTATTAAAAAATTTTTAATGGACAGGAGATTCCAAGTTCGTGTGGGTTCGACACTTTCCCGTTCTTTTGCACAGGAACTTGGAGTCCCTCAAGGCTGTGTATTGAGTGTCACACTTTTCAGTATAAAGATAAATGCCATCACTGAACAACTCCCTCTCACTGTTGCGAATGGGCTGTATGTTGACGACTTTTACATCTCATGTCAGTCGTCAAACATGAGATATATTGGCGGCAACTACAAACTGCCCTCAATGCGTGTGCGGAAGTGGACTCTGGCGAACGGCTTTAATTTCTCTCTCTCTAAAACCGTATGCATGCACTTTTGCCGTCGACGGGGTATTCACCCTGATCCTGAACTTCATATTGGTGAAGTTTTGCTGCCAGTGGTCCCAGAGACCAAGTTCTTGGGGCTTATCTTTGATCGTAAACTGACCTTTATACCACACTTAAAGCAGCTTCGGGTCAAATGCACAAGAGCACTGAACATCCTCCGTGTCCTCTCTTCTACCAGTTGGGGGGCAGATCGCTGTTCAATTTAAAGGTATATCGTGCTTTTATTCGATCGAAACTCGATTATGGATCAATGGTCTGTGGCTCTGCCAGACCCTCGGCCTTAAAGATGCTGGACCCCATTCATCACCAAGGACTTCGACTCTGCACTGGGGCTTTCTGTATCTCTCCAGTTCAAAGTATATACATTGAATCTCATGAACCTTCTCTACACCTTCGCCGTTTGCAACTATCTTTACAATATACTTCGAAACTTCATTCCTTACCAAAGCATCCCACCTGGGAATGTGTTTTCCTTCCTCGGTGGGCAGTACTTTTTCAGAACAGACGATCTGTCATTGCTCCGTTTGGCCTTCACATCCGGACGCAATTGGATGAATTGGATCTGTCCTTGGATAACATTGCAGATTCCACAGGTCGGCCCATCCCACCATGGCTTATTACAGCCCCCAAATGTGACTTTTCTTTCAGTCACCTAAAAAAGGCAGATACTCCAGATTGGAAGTACCATCTTTTATTCAATGAATATCTTTCAAACAATCATTCAGTTCCCATTTGTACAGATGGTTCCAAATCAGGTAATTCATTGAGCTCTGCTATGGTTTGCTGTGGTTCAGTAGTTGTGTGCAGAATCCCCTCTACAGCTTCTGTGTTCACTGCTGAACTGTATGCCATATCTCTTGCCCTGGATCATATTGCAGCTGAGTAGCACTCCAACTGCACTATTTATACTGATTCGCTTAGTTCTATACTTGCCTTGGAATCGCTACACTTTGGCTCACATCCTGTTCTCGCTGATATTCAAAACTGACTGGCCCATTTCTCATTAGCAGCTACTTCAATCCAGTTTTTTCTGGATACCAGGCCATGTTGGTATTCGCAGGAACGAGCTTGCAGACACGGCAGCTAAATCTATCTGCTCCAGCACCATCACCCCTATGCCTATTCCATACATGGACTATGGTGTTGTCTTCAAGGCTTGGCTCCGTGCCAGCTGGCAGTCCACTTGGAGTGAGCAACGTGACAACAAACTTTTTCAAATCAAACCCTATATTGGACTTTGGCCATCTAGCTTCCGTAAAGTTCGGAAGGAGGAAGTTGTTCTCACTAGGCTACGCATTGGTCACAGTTTTTTAACTCATCATTTTCTTTTATCTGGAACTGATGCACCAATGTGTAGTTTGTGTAACACTCAAATCACTATCAGCCACGTTTTACTTTCTTGCCACCGTTACAATTCTCAACGACAGCAATATTTTAAACATATTTTTTCCCAGGGTCAATCTGTAACATTGGACAGTGTTATTGGTAATGGTGACTCTGTCCACCTTGATAACGTTTTTAATTTTTTAATGGCCATTAATCTTTTTAATCTCATTTAAGTGTTGCATATTTATTCATTACACCTTTTCAATTGTGGTTCCTTTTTTACAGTTTTAATCTCTCTCGTTCGATTTGACATTGGACAATGGCCATAACATTAAATAACTCGACACCAGGACTGGAAAGGCCAACTTCAGGTGACTAACGCTACTGTTTGAACTATCCATTTGAACTACTCATTAGTCGTCCTGGCGAGTTGTTATTATACTTTTGCTGCATATCATTTCACACTTTTACTACTATACCTTTTAGTACTGGCCATATTGACTCATAACCCGGAACCATGACTGGAAAGACCAACTTCAGGTGACTGACGGTGGTTTTTATACTTACCTGTTAGTCTTCCTGGCGGGTTATGATCATTACCATTTTGCTACAGGTAGTCCTTTACAACTTTGTTGACTGGATGTCAACATTGGTTTTTTTGCGCCATTTTCTGTTTTAATTGCCGTTTTGCTTTTATCTTCAATTACTTTTACAAATTTTACTCCATTTACTTGACTTTTATCTTTCTACTGGACATTTGATTACTCATTATTGTGATTTTGCTATGTGTCTTTTAAAACTCCTATTCTTTTACATTTTGATAATAGCTGCTATGACACATAACCCGGAACCAGGACTGGAAAGACCAACTTCAGGTGACTGACGGTGGTTCTTGAACTTACCTGTTAGTCGGGTTATGATCATTACCTTTTTTTGCTAGAGTAAATACCTTACAACTTCTTATACTCTGCCTTCTATCTTAACATTGTAGACTAGGTGTCAACATTGGTTTTATACTTTTTTGTTTTACCTTCATTTCCATTTATGTCTTTTACCACATTTACATTTTTTACATTTTTACCGGATGTTTGGCGCAGATAGCCTCGCTGCTTTGTGCCATAAAACACTAAATCAATCCCTTCATTGTTCTTAATTACTTTGGACACTATGTCTCTCTGACGTTTACCTTGGCTTGACTATATTGTGTACTTTCCTGGTGTCCTCATGTAATCACACCAGTTGTTGTCTTGTTCTTCAACATTGCTGTTGCTCTATTCACCTTTCTTTTTTTGTACACTGTTCTTGAATAATTTCCTTTGTTATCTGCTATTCTTTGAAGACGTTTCCTTGACAGATTGTTGTACTTCTCTGCCACCTAGCTTCTGCTTGTTCAGGTCCTTTTCACAGCTTTTCTTCTACAAATGTTCTTTACATCTTGGTTAAGTATTTCTTCAGTACTTTCGAGAGTTTTGGGCTATGTAAATACCGCTCTGTATTTCAAGTGTTTATTACTAAAATTTGTACAGTTAATGTTTAGAAGTGGTAGAAAAATTGCCATCTGCAGTTTAACAACACTGTTGAAAGAGTGTCATCCTGTTTATAATAAATTTCAATCAGAACAGGCTAGAACTTAAAATTAAAAATCAAACTGATGCCCAATATAGCCTTTTTTTTTTTCCTTCCTAGAATGACTTCAGTTTGTAACAAGAAACTACATTAATTTATCTGAAGTATCTTTAAGTATCTCTTTATAATTAGATTTTGTTGTTTTATTGTCCTTTGAATCATATTTAACTACTATCAACACCATTATAAGTTGTAAATCACTCAGGTGTGTGTGAAGATGGTGTAATGCTATCAAACTAGATCACCCATGAACCAATGCAAGCTGCTCTCACATCAAATTAGATCACCCATGAACCAATGCAAGCTGCTCTCACACGCTTACCTTATGAAACATTTTTATTATTTTACCTAATCTAATTTTAAATGATCAAAAAAATCCTTATTTTTACATTTAAGTTACTTTTATAATAAAAAATAAACTTGAACAATAAATAAAGTACGTACCTAACTTTTTTCATTCTTGGTGATGGTTCATGACACTTAACTTTTTTATGCAAATTGTAGTAATGTACTAAATTTTTATTTAATTAACTAAGGCACCAAAGAACATAGACTAATAATGTGCAAAATGTGGATAGTTTCCCTCAGCTCTCAAAAATTTTCTGGCTTTATAACTGTGTAACAAGAACTGTTAAACTTCATTGAAATTATTCTTAAGTTTCCCATGAGAACAAATTCTGCTCTGAGTGAAATTGTCGATTTTCTTTTCAGAACGCAACTTTATACAGTACATGATTTGGCAGGTGAAAACCTAAATGTTTTACCAGTTATAGGTAATATATAATTAAATGTAACAAAGAACCCTTAACAAACAAAGGAGGATTTGGTGGGTGGATATGGCAGAAGGGGTTTGATTTTCTGTTCAGTAGCTTCTGTAATCAAACACAAGTTAAGGCTGTAAAGGTTATGGTTTGTCTGAGCAATGACAATGTTATAGTGAGTAACTGACATTCAATTTCATATTGTTTGAAGGGGGCCATGTCCAAGGATGTTAAGGTGTGTGACTCGTAATCTGAGGGTCGTGGCTTTGCATCCCTGTTGCACCAAACATGCTCTCCCTTTCAGCTGTGGTGACGGTCAATCTCACTATTAGTTGGTAAAAGAGTAGCCCAAGAGTTGGCGGTGGGTGGTGATGACTAGCTGCCTTCCCTCTAGTCTTACACTGCTAAATTAGGGACGGCTAGCACAGATAGCCCTCGAGTAGCTTTGTGCGAAATTCAAAACAAACAAACAAACTGTTTGAAGGGATGGTCACACTAGGAAAATCCAGGATTTTCTTAAATATTGCCTTGTAGAGTTAACATAAAACACATACTATTAAAATCTAGATTATAGCTAAAATTATATGCTATAGTAATTGTTATAACATAAACCAAAAGTACTTCAATAAAATAATTAAATGTAAGGCACTAAAACTTTGTGTCATATACATCAAAAGAATACTCCAGACAAGACGATAAAACTGTTTTTAAAGACTGCCACCCCACAACAGTAACTCTGGACAAGAACAAGTCATCACTTGTCACTACATTAATTAGGTTTCAAGGACTTTTACAGCTTGTCATTGAGGTAAAATATTTTCAAAAACTTTCACCCTAACTCTGGACAAGAAGAAGTCATCACTTGTAACTGGATTCATGCACTTCCATCCCGACATCTTACAAGTTAAAGATATTTGATGACTTGGATGTTGTTTCATGGTGATAACAAATATATACAACACACAGCAGTTTTCAGCTATTTTTTAAGTATCTATTTCTTTAAAAATCACTTATTTTTAGTTTACATTTACAATGACTAAAATGGAGATTTCATGGTGTTTGAGTGTAATATATCCTTTGTTTTGAAACCTTCTAATCCTTAATGGCTGGTGATATATAATTTGATTTTTCATGAATTTCAAAAACCTGTACAGGTTTCTAAATGTTTACTTATGATAGTGAAATAGCTGTTAGTAACTTCTGTTTAAATCCCTAGTAATTCAACAGTTAAGTCTTGAGAGCTTTTATAACAGCAACAACAAACATGTTATTAAATCATCTTTTATAGGTTTATTCAGCAAAAACTAGAACGAACAACTCCAGCAGAAAAGCAGATGGTGTTTAATGAAATATTAGGTGCAGCATATAGTCTGATGACAGACGTCTTTGGAAATTATGTTATTCAGAAGTTTTTTGAGTTTGGAACTTCAGAGCAGAAACAGGCATTAGCACAAAAAGTAAAAGGTCATGTTTTGCCTTTGGCACTACAGATGTATGGCTGCCGTGTTATACAAAAGGCTTTAGAATCAATTCCTCCTGATCAACAGGTTTGTACAAGTGTAATATTTGGGTAGTCACTAATAAAATATATTTTGTTGTGTAGCACAGTTAGTCTTGTGTGCTACAATAAAGAAAGTGAAAATTTTAATTATTAGATCCTTTATAGAACTGTAAACTTAAGTGTATCTTTATTAAATTTGTCTAACGTTACAAGTTTGTTCTACAAAAATATATAATAATTAGTTTTGTATTAGATAATTTTACCAAAGATTTGTTTGTGAATCTCCCAGCTCTTGATCACCCAATCTGAGTGAAAGAGGGTTATTATCCTCAGAATAGGACTACTTCATTTTATCTTAGTTTCCACATTTCATTTTTTATAATCTATAGCAACCTTCCTAAAAGAATGTCTTGAGTTTTTCTGTAAAACATCATAATTTTCTTGTATTTTTTTCTACACTAACTGTAATGAAATAGTTAAATAATAGGTTTAAAAATGTGAAATACAACAAATAAGGCAATTCTTTTTCCTGTGACTGATTGTAAGTAAAGTTCCGACAACTAACATTTTAATGTTAATTTCAGGTTTATTTACATTTCTTTATAGCAGTAAATACTGTAATAGTAATTGTTGCTTGAAAAACAAATCTCAATAGGAAGGTATGGTTGTTTCTTGTAGAGCTGAACTAAACACCGTGGTGTACAGAATGGAGTTTGTGTAGCCCTAGATTGTTTGAGTTTATGGTAGACAAAACTGGAACATTTATAATTTTTGTGTACTTTGAACAAAAACAAGGGTTTTTAATATTAACTTTGTTCTTAAATGGACCCTTTCAAAAGCATTTCCAAGTCTCACAGATTGCATTTTTAAAGAACTTGTATATTTCACATAATGATATTGTCAATCAAACTTGTAGTCACTAAATTAAAATGTGTTAAAGCTACTGTAACTTATCCAGCTTACTAGGTAAGCTGTAAATAGTTCTAAACAATTTGTTACATGTTCAGGAGTTGCAGTATAATATTGGGCTAAGAACTTCAGTTGGGTGAATAGCATAGAAAGTAAAACTAAACAACCTGTCATGAGCTTTGTGTGGAAGAAGTTGTGATGTTTCTGGTGGTTGTCAACATGCAACAGCCATGTAATGTTTATTAAAACAATTCTCAAAGTTTGTTATCACGTGTCATCCTGTGTTTTAGTTTGTATAACTTCAATAGCATGTTGTATGCATTAAGTAATTTAAAACAATCTATAAATAATGAAAAAGTCAAAGGTAGGTACATTTACAATACTATTACTTCATTTGTTAAGATATCAATACATTTTCCTAATGCATAATGGGGCTGTTGCACTCTGTATTGGCACGAGCTTAGTGAATTTATGTATATGTAGTAAAAGCACTTTTATTGAAATATCTGATGTTCTGTGTACAACACACTTCAATGTGTATTACCAGCTTGCCAAATCTTGCAAAGAAACAATATATCTTAGCTATAGTATGTGTGGTTATCACCTTTGTACTTTAGAGTTCAAGTGATTCTGGAAGAAGTGTAGAAGTTAAACATCTTTACTGTTTGAATTTTGAGGTCTTTATTGTGCATGTTTCAAAGTTGTCTGAAAGATCGTACGAGAATATCAGTAATTTACTTGAGTCCTTCCAATGATGCTTGTTTTTGTTCTTTATTAATTTGTTTTCACTTTTTGTCCATATTTCACAGAGGGAGGTGGTTAAAGAATTGGATGGACATGTGTTGAAATGTGTGAAGGACCAAAATGGGAACCATGTTGTTCAAAAATGTATTGAATGTGTAGACCCACATGCTCTTCAGTTTATCATAAATGCCTTCCAAGGACAGGTATGATGTTACAGATCTTTCTTGTTTTTTTGTCATTTTGTTACAAGTCAGTTTTCAAACTTTATATTAGGAATCAATTAATATAAGGATGTATAAGAAACTGTTAATTACACAGGAGCTAACCGTTTTCTCTTGTAGGTGTTCTCTCTCTCCACCCATCCTTACGGCTGCAGAGTGATTCAGAGGATTCTGGAACATTGCACACCACAACAAACCATGCTTATCTTGGAAGAGCTTCACCAACACACTGAACAGTTGGTTCAGGACCAGTATGGGAACTATGTCATTCAGCATGTGTTAGAACATGGCTGTCCTGAAGATAAGAGCAAGATCGTGTCCATGGTTCGTGGCAAGGTTCTTGAACTCGCTCAACACAAGTTTGCAAGGTAAGTGTTCATCTTAGCTATTGGTTTTCCTGATAACTTCCCATAGATACCTAGTATGACTTAGTGGTTAGGGTGCTCAGTTCACAATCTGTTCATCAAACATGCTTAACCTCTTAAGCAAAATGGCATTATCAAGTGATGGTCAGTCACACCATTTAGCGGTAAAGAGTAACCCAAAAACTGGCATTGGGTGGTGTTCTCAAACTCTGTCATCTGCAGGCCTCTTTGGTGGGGCAAACACCCCATTGACCACTTTCTATTCCTGCCCCAATTTGAGAACTCCTGTTCTAGTCTGTTGGTTTAAAAGTACGGGGAGCTAGCACAAAACTCAAGTAGGTTAAAACATCAAATGCAGGTTACACATTTATCAGATGTTTTAATAACTGGCAAAGGAGTAAGAAATATTTAAGTTTATGATATTTCAAAATTAAAAAGACATTAAGTACTTTTAGTCAGTCTTCAAATTTGTATCATCTCTGTGAAAGTGGAAAAGGGCTATTGAACAAATCTGGAACTCCAATTTTCAGCTGAGATAAGAGTATAATTATATATGTTGTGAAGAGAAGGAGTGTATAATTATATATGTTGTGAAGAGAAGGAGTGTATAATTATATATGTTGAGTGTATAATTATATATGTTGTGAAGAGAGTGTAGGTGAGTGTATAATTATATATATGAAGAGAGGAGTGTTGTGAAGAGAGGAGTGTATAATTATATATGTGTATAATTATATATGTTGTGAAGACGAGGAGTGTATAATTATATATGTTGTGAAGAGGAGGAGTGTATAATTATATATGTTGTGAAGAGGAGGAGTGTATAATTATATATGTTGTGAAGAGAGGAGTGTATAATTATATATGTTGTGAAGAGGAGTGTATAATTATATATGTTGTGAAGAGAAGGAGTGTATAATTATATATGTTGTGAAGAGAAGGAGTGTATAATTATATATGTTGTGAAGAGAAGGAGTGTATAATTATATATGTTGTGAAGAGAAGGAGTGTATAATTATATATGTTGTGAAGAGAAGGAGTGTAAGAGAAGGAGTGTATAATTATATATGTTGTGAAGAGTGTATAATTATATATGTTGTGAAGAAGTATAATTATATATATGTTGTGATATAATTATATATGTTGTGAAGAAAGGAGTGTATAATTATATATGTTGTGAAGAGGTATAATTATATATGTGTATATATTATATATGTTGTGAAGAGAGGAGTGTATAATTATATATGTTGTGAAGAGAAGGAGTGTATAATTATATGTGATATAATTATATATTATATATGTTGTGAAGAGAAGGAGTGTATAATTATATATGTTGTGAAGAGAAGGAGTGTATAATTATATATGTTGTGAAGAGAAGGAGTGTATAATTACATATGTTGTGAAGAGATATAATGTTGTGAAGAGAAGGAGTGTATAATTATATATGTTGTGAAGATAATTATGTATGTTGTGAAGACGAGGAGTGTATAATTATGTATGTTGTGAAGAGAGGAGTGTATAATTATATATGTTGTGAAGAGCAGGAGTGTATAATTACATATGTTGTGAAGAGAAGGAGTGTATAATTATATATGATCAACTTCACAAAGCAGGTTATTGATACTTGCTGACATCTTTAAAAGGCAGTATATAAATTAAATTATCTTATTTAACTGTCCTCATCCTGAAAGTAGAGTCAGAGAAATGTCACAAAATAGTTTTAGTTTGGCCTGTGTTTTATGGATCAACTGAATAAGAAGCAACTATTTAATTAATGGGCAAGACTGAAATATTGCTTGAAATTTAACTGTTTTCAGATTTTAACCAATATATAGGCTTGTTTTTTTTTTACTGTGTAACTTATCTTGCAATTTTTCTAAGAAAATCTGTATACTAATAAAGACTACTGTTTTTTCTATAATTATGACTGTTTTTTTTTCAACTAGTAATGTAGTGGAGAAGTGTGTATCATACTCTTCAAGAGCAGAGAAAGCATGTCTTATTGAAGAAGTGTGTACCACTAATGATGGGTGAGTTTATCTATTTACCTTTAGCTCTTCACTGAGCTCTTTTATTTTTCTGTCTTTGTATAATAAACACCTTGCTCCTTCAAAGAAAGTTCCTGATGACTGTTTTTGTGTATTTTTGTCTTATTTTCTTTGGGGGGGGGGGGATATTTTGAACTTCCTAACATTATCCATGTAGTGATTAGTTCTGTCTGTATGATTGTTTTTTTTTTGTTTTGTTTTCACCTGATTTTTTACTATAAAAAATCTTTATTTTGTCTCAATTTTAATAGAAGAGTTTACAGACAGGATTTCATATAGAAGGTGCAGTTTCTTTCAAAAAAAAGACCCAAAACTCGAGTGCTTTCAAATAGTTGACTATTTTTTAAGATGAATATTAAATTATATAAAAGTTTTCAAGTTTTGATTCTTTTTTTTATCAGATTTGTTTCTTTAACTTTCATTGTTCCGGTAGTGTGAACTTTACTACTATTATTGTTATTATTGCCAGTTCACTTGTGGTATCCCATAATTTGTAGTCTTTATAATTTTCCAACCCCCTCCCTCCCCATTTCTGTTTTCGTGCTAACGGATGACGTTTTGATTTGTGGCCGATGTCCTCCTTGTGATTTTCTTAGCCCAGAAACCTTCTGTTTCATTTGTTGTGTTTAAAATAGCAATTTTTGACTGAATTATATTTCTTGTTGTGAATATTTTTGATTTGTAGTGTATATATGTATTTTCCATATTTCCATAATATGACAGCTGTTGTGGTTTTTGTTTTTAATATATAATTTGTGAACCATCCTTCTTTCATTCTGTGATGGTTATTTTTATTTCACTTTGTAGTATGTTTACCATCTTCCTATATTTCTTCACCTTAGCCCCTATAGTGCCTTACACTCAATGATGAAGGATCAATATGCTAATTACGTGATACAGAAGATGATCGAAGTAGCAGAGCCGGCTCAGCGTAAGCTGTTGCTCCACAAAATCCGTCCCCACATCCCAGCACTCCGAAAATATGTTTATGGAAAACATATTCTAGCCAAGCTGGAAAAGTACTTGATGAAGAACAGTGACCTTGGACCAATTGGTCCACCTCCAAATGGAACCATGTAAAATGACAATATTGATACTGAATACACATGTCAGTCAACTCCCACCCTCACCTGAATATTTGATAGCATTTTAATTTAAATATAATATTTCCTTCTCTCCCTTTCTAAGTTAATATCATAACACTGTTAGATTTTTTAACTTTGAATTTTTAAAAGTTGTTTTAACAGTAATATGAAGTATGACATTTATTCACACACACACACACACACACGTAAACAATAGGTCTCTGTCAGTGAGGGGCCAAATATCAAATTCTTTGCAAGGTGTGCATTTGTATATGACATTGAGATGCATTTTAGAGTATACATTGATATTGGTACATTTGAAAGCATTTACTATAAACAGTGTAATAAAATATAATTACTTGTACGTTTGTAAAATCTAAATTTATATACACAAGTTAACTTTAATTCCTTGTCTGGAAAAAAAAAAATGTGTATATCATTTATACATTGTCAGTATATGTAATATTGTGAGATAAGATGAGGACAAACGAGAGGTTTTAACAGAGCACTAATCATCAGTGGTCAAGTTCTTTATTCTCACGTCTTCTATTGAAACTCTTTAATTGGTAAAAAAAAATTTTGTACTTGATTTTTGTATTAAAATTTTTTTACTCTAAGTTGTTTTTTTTTAACAATTGGTTTAAGTTAGACCAGTGTACCAACCACCTCTGAAACTTTCATGTGTAATTTAATGAAAGTTGTTGGTGTTAAAGTAAGAGTTAATACTTTGTTGATTCGGTTTAGTGAACATTTTGTTTCTTTCTAGTATTCTCAAGATAGAGAACACGTGTTAATTCTTATAAGAACACGTTGTCCAGGCCAATTTTATGGATGGAGGTAGTCCATATAGAGCTTGTAGACTTTTATGACCACTAAGAGTGATACGATGGTTTGTTTTAATTATATATATGTATTTGTTAGCCAATTCGAAGTAATGACAGTAAATGCTTCCTTTGGCTTTCACGAGTCATTTTCTCTAATGAAGTGGAAAGAGTTGACTGGAAAGTTGACAGTAAAAGAAATTTGAAATTTGCTCATGTCTACTTGCTTGAATTTTTTGACAGTGTTTGTGGGTGCCAGAATCAGAAGAAATTAGTGGTTTCTTAACACAAGTCATGAAATTTACAAACATTTCCATCAATAGTTTCCATTTGTTTGTAAACAATGCTGGTAGTATTTAGGAGGTTGAATTGCTGTTCTGAGAACACAGGCGTGAACATGTACTAAACAAGAGAACTTGTTCTGTTATGGAACTTTCCGTAAACATTTTTTTTCTTCTCAACCTTAGAGAAATCATGATTGACATTCTTGTGTGTGTTCTGGCCCCACGATATTTATCAAAGAGCTTGTTGTGCAGTAGGTCGAAATAAAATAGCAAGAATTGTATCATTGTAGTTAGGTGTTTTTAGCTGGTTTTGTACACAGTGTAACCAATATTTTGTAATTTTTTAACTTTGTAGTTAACCTTGTGTATTATTGGTTGTACATGTTTGTGCGTATAAGTTTTACTATAAGTGTAACTGTGATGTTTTGCAGAGAATTTCTCAGATGTTTTAAAGTTCAAATCTTTGCTATAACAAAAACTTGGATGTTTTTTAACACTACAACAGCATGATAAAGAACCTTCCAATCTCTTGCTTTAGTCGATGAAATATCTGATAGTTGATTACACGGTGCGTAATCAGACTGGCTTTTATTCGTATTTTTTCAGATGGACTCAGTCTGAGAAGCATTTGTTCTTCAAAAACTTTATTGGTTCTTTTCAATATTCTGAACAAGAGTATATATATATTTGCAGTTTTCAATGCACAAGTCTAAACATTTTCCAGCTGTTGGATTTTTAAATATTATTGAACTGTTTAGACAAAAAAAAAAAAGCCTAAACCAATGAAGTTATTGATGGATTTGAGGCTTAGATAATGAAATTATCTATTCAGTTTTTTTACTGATTTTAATATCCAGCTAATCCTGATTTATATATCAAGCATGATGTTTCTCAAAGATATGTTTTACCAAAATTTAAACAGTCTGATGCATGTTCATTGTTTTTCTAAATAAAATTTTCATTTTTTGATTAGAAAAGAAAAAAACAAACAAACTGCAAGCTAGTTTCATTGCTCTTAAAAGTAAACTTAAAATAAGATTGCTTTAAATTAAACACTTTTTCCAAAGTGTTGTTGTAGAGAATTTGGGTAATTTCTTGGGTAATAATTCATAACAGACATTATAATGGAGAAACCGTGACTATGAAGACAGATTAAACCGAAACTTGTACTAAATTAAATTGATATCATTTTTATGACATAATACAAAAAAGGAATTGCTATAGCTTTATGTGAAATAGTATTATAATGCATTTTATGTCTAAATATGAATAGTTAGAATTTATTGTATAAACAATAATATAAAAAGTGTAACCTTAGCTTTATTCCACAGTTAAGTTTTTTTATTCTCTCATCAGTCTGTTAAAATAACTGGGTTTTAGTATTGTCTGTTGTGAAACAAGTCATGGTTGTTTAAAACTATTTTTGTCATTCTTTGTGTACAGTTGAAATAGCAGAAAAGTAAACTGGTCTTACCAGTGAATGTTGAACAAAGCTGATAAAGGAACTTTTTTATAAATTGAATTTTTATTTAAAATAATTGTGGAAAGTATTTGTCACTTAGTTTAAAAACTGTATATAGATGTTCATATTCTATTGCCATCTAATAATTCAAGTCTGAGAATCATTTAGAATAGTGAAATAACTGTAATGGAACAACAAAAAGTGCTTCCTTAAGAATGAGAAAGGCATTGTTGTATAGCTGTAAATTTGTAAATTTCATAAGCTAATTAGTAGTTAACAGGTATCATGAGTTTGCCTTGCTTACACACAAGAAAATTCATTCAAAATGTACATTGGGTTCTTATCTCAGATTTACTGATGCTGTTTGTACTTGAACTACTTCGTACAGCAGTAAGCTTAAATTTATTTCAATTGTATTGTCATGAAATCTTGCGTTTCTTTTGATAGAAAGCATTCACATTCTATACCTTATAGTCAAAAATTGTCAGCTGTCTGAAGACATGTCAGTCTAGCGCCCTCATTTGTTCACCCAAAGGTTCTTTTTTCGTCGTTATTACTTTCGTCTAATATGTGTACTTGTCCGAGCATAGGCCTTATTTACCTAACGTTCACCGTTTAGACTCATATCAACATATCTGTTTAAGCCTAATCTGTGTTTAAATAACATTTGAAGCGTGAGATAACTGGAAAAACTGTTGTTCTGATTTTAGGTGCATCACATGTAATCCTAAACTTGTTTTTGTCATAAACAATCGAAATTCATCTTTTGTTTCTTGTTGTTGTGTAGGAGGAAGTTAGCAAGAGAAATAATATTCGAAATTGTAATTCAGGCTTTTCTCTGTTGTATATTTATGTGTATACTCTTTTTATTTGATAACCTTAAAATATTCCCATGTGAACGTACATGTATACAAGTATTTGCCACTTTTTTCAGTTTATGAATCACTTTGTTACTGTTTCTTGCTATAACTTCAATATCGAGGCTTTGAACAGGTTTGAGTTTTGTTTCCATAACATTTTTTAAAAAATCGCATTAATAACTTCTTCCTTTGTAAGACTTCTACAGTGTTGGTAGATTTTTATATTTGCATGTATCTAAGTGTAATCACATAATTAAAAAAAATATATTCATAGATATATTTTTTGGTGTAAAACCTTTTGTCCATCATTTATGGTGTGTGTTATAATTTTAATATAGGTTTGTGTTGAAGTTTTTGAAAATGAAAATTGTTATGAAATAAAAGAAATGCATAGCCTTGTGTTTATGAAAGAAATTACATATTTTGTAAATCAAGTTTATTGTGTTTAATTATGTTCTTGTTTTTGTGGTAATTACTTTCATATGCAGGTCAACATATAGGTGGCAGCAGTATTTCTCTTATTTCAAAAATAAATGTTTAGGCTTAGCAGGAGTATTTAACGAGTTTGACATTTTAGCGATAGTTAGGCACAAGCTTTTTTTTTCATTCATTTATAAGTAGTAAGTTTTTATACATGTGGACAGACTTGATAGTGATTGGTAAAGCACTTGTACAAAAAAGGCGAATAAAACATTGAATTTTTGCTTTTTGTATTTAAAGAAAACAAAAGAACTTGAAAACATTAAAATATATATTACAAAAGTTCTGTGTATATGTGGCACAATTTTTTTCGTACATGATCATATTAAGAACTGCAGTCTTGTATTCTGTGCCCTGTCAAAAGTTTAGTTTAAAAGACAACTTGGGAAAAAGCTACCATGAAAGGTCGGACCAAGTTATATAGTAAAACGAAACTTTAAGTGATACGTGATTTTATCCTGGACATTTTTCCCGTTGTTCTAATAAGAATGTACTTAGGTTTCGTTTTGTACTTAAAATGTTTGTTCATTTAACTTCATGAAATAATCCTGCAAAGTTTTACTGAAAGAAAAGAAACAACTTTCTAATGTAATTTAAGTGTTAGATATAATTATAGATATTTTACTGTAATCCTAAGGTTCTATGATCTGCTCCAAAAACCAATAGATGTAAATGTAACCGTTTCTCTGGCTAAAATCATTTCACTGAAACAGTGATTAGAGAATACGTTAAATTGTTAAAAATGCATGTCGTGCGCTTTCAAAATAATTTACGAAGTGTTTAATTAGAATACCATATTTTTTAACTATTTAATACATTTCTATTCAGTTGGTTTAAAATTGTTTTAACTACATTGTTTCTTTTATACTAACTAAAAGTTCTACTTTGAACCTGTTAACATGATAAACAAATTGTGGTGTTTTATATCACCTACCATAAAAACATATTCGTTACTTTTATAAGATTTCACTGCTAGAAATGCAAATTTGTTTTCATGCTGTGCAAGTTTCCTAGGTAACTTTACAGGATAGCATTTAAAAAAAAACATTTGAGTGATTTGATTCCCGTAAACTACTTGGTTGTTGGCCGAATGCGACTTGATCAGTATCAGTGTGTATGTTCTTGTTTAGCCTATTGTCAACTGGTGCTTGTACTAACCCTGGGTTTTTAATTTATCGTGTACAGAATGTAAACTATGTATACATCAGAAGCATATACTGTTCTTAATTGTACAAAAAGTAAAATAAAAGACTAGAATTTGAAATTAAATATTGTGAAAACTGTTGAATAGTTCTTGGAAACTTGTATGTGTATATCTCATAGTTTTGTAACATAGAATATGTGTTCAGAGGTTTCCTTTCAGCCATCATCAGCATGGTCATGTGAATAGTAAATTAGACTTTTGTATCGAAGGAAGGCTTTTTTAAAATATACTTCAGTAAGTAGAGCAACTATTTGGAATTTTTTAGTGTAAAAATTGATATTAACTTTGCAAAAAAAAACATTATGATGAAAAGGTTAAAGTGCAAGCAGTTTCTTTGTATAAAGGAAATTTTGAAGTGTGAACTTTGTTAAAATATAAACTTGAGTGGACTTATGACTCCATTTAATTGTGGAAATTATCACTGTACGTAAACAGACTTTTTTAAATTTTTATTAAATAAGAAAAATAATTTTATTGAAAGTAAACAAAAAAAGGTTTGTGAAACAAAAATATACGAAGCTTTGCAAGTGCATTCTTTTGTAACAATTCATGTGGTCTGGAAACATTAATACTGTTAGATTTTTGTATTGAAACTTCACTGTAAGATATAAGTGGAATTTTTCTTTTATAAACGTGTAACACAGTTTCATCGGTATTGTTTGTGTTTGGATTTGATATTGAAATTTCTAATGTACTTTGATATGTTATGTACTGCATATAATCATTAGCATTTCTCCAGGGTTAGTGCGAGACCCTACGTCAGTTTTTAAACCTTGTTTGTATAATTGTGTATGAATGAAATATTTTGTTAGGGTTGTACTGTTAGGAAGCTGTGTACTGATGTACGATATTTGCCTTGTATTCTGTACTTTTTAGGGTGAAAATAAGACATGTTTTGCAGTTGTCATTGTGTTTGTTGTTTTTTGCCTCTTTGAGAGTCCAAGCTCACAATTAGAAAAAACAAATTATAATGTAATTTGTTTTCATCATTATAAATATACGAAATGAAGTAATTCATGTAAATTGTAATTTTCTGTTTTCCCTACAAACGTTCAAAATGAAATATTAGTTTTAAACTGTACTGGACTCTACAGTTGGTCGAAACAGTAATTCCGGATTGTATTCTTATTTAGTAGCTTTCAATTTTAAGAACTGCAAAATTTCGATCTATAAACTGTTAACCACTTTTGTATATAGTTCAAATAAGGTGATCACATTGGCTTTGACACGTTATACGTTGTAAGGTGTAGTTACCAAATAATTCACTTATGTAATTGTGTAGTCTGACTTCCTGGTTACAGCCCAAATCAGCTATTTTTATTTGTTCGATTTAAAATTATTTCAAAGTAACGAACACATTTATAACTTGTAAAAACGTTTTGTGCAACTGAGGCCTACTTTAGTAAGAATTTCGAATAAAACATTTCCCCAGCTGTGTTTTCATGCTGCATTCAACAGGAAGATAAAATGTGTAAATCGTCACATGGATCCTCATGACATCAAGACAATTTAATATAACACACGAAGTTTTTATCTAGGCACTTGACACTGTTGTTCATAAACTGCGTGTTTCGTGCCTACGACATCAAGCGCTGTCATACAGTAACTTAAATTAATTTTGGTATGTAAATAATGTAATGCATTTTATCAAATTCATTATTGCATAGTAGACTAAGTTTAATTAGTATATATAACTGTGAATTAAATAATTTAATACGTTAGAGTTGGTAATTACGAGGTATAATATAATTAACAAATAATTTAGTATGTTATAAAGATGATAATTGCGAGTTATAGTATACGTAACAAATCATTTAACTTTAAAGTTGCATGATTCCGTTTCTAACCAGAGCAGTTTCAAAGAAAAATGAACACTAGTTGTTTTTTAGGCATGGTAAAACTTGGCTTTCCTGTAGAGACTAGCTAAAGTGACGAAACTTATTAGAAATTCTGTGAAAAAGTCATCTGATGGCTCAGCAGTAAATATGTGGGATTATAAGGCTAAGTGATAGTCCATTCTACTTTTACACTGTGCTTAGAGAAAATGAATCTATCTGCTTTCCTCAGGAGCTTGAAAAACCTGGCATGCTCTATTGGTGTTTCACGTAGGCGTTTTTTGGAAAGAAACAAAGTAATAATTGTGATTTAAAATGAAGACAAGTTATTAACGAACGATAAGTAACATGTTTAACAAAAATGTGAAACAAAATTAGTAATAACGTTACTCACTTTTCTAGCCCTAGTTTAGTTATATATGTACACATATAGCAGTTAATCACCAGAACAACTGCTTTCGGTTCAACCTGCTGTTTAGTACGCTGTGGTTAGTTTACACTGTTCGGGCTAAGTGGAATGTCTAGGCGATATACCTCACGGCGACTCAACGAAACGCATGTGGGATTACAAAGCAAAAATATTGGTCTGATACCCGTGAAGTGCACAGTGCAAAAAACTAATTTCGTAGTTTTGCTCTTGAACACGCGCACACAAAATTAACTGAGTGATGTAGCGTCTTTGAGTTAGCATCCAACACCCTCGGTGGCGCTTTTTATTATTATCCTGACGCCTGAACCTAAGAATTTAAATGAACAAACTAGTGATTTATATGTTGAATGATAGATACTGATATGATCAGAGACTAATTTAATAATAAAATTGTATTTCGTTTTCATGTATCACTTTTAAAACAATAACGATATGCAAATTTATTTTATATTTGTTACTCAAACCAACTATTTTATTTGTATCTTCTCTCTTGTCTGAGGCCAGGTGGGTTAAGGCGTTCGACAACTAATCTGAGGGTTGCTGGTTCGAATCCCCGTCGCACCAAACATGCTTGCCATTTCAGCTGTGAGGGCGTTATAGTGTTACTGTCAGTCCCACTATTCGTTGGTAAAAGAGTTGGCGGTGGGTGGTGATGACTAGCTGCCTTCCCTCTAGTCTTACACTGCTAAATTAGGGACGGCTAGCGCGAGAGCCCTTTGGGACATCATTATGTTTGTTTGCGCTAGCAGTATTTAATTTAGAAATGATATATTAGAAAGAAGGTGTTAGTCATCACCACCCACTGCAGACTCTTGGGCTACTCTTTTACGAACGAATAGTAGGATGGACGAAACGTTATAACGCTCTCACGGCTAAAAGAGCGAGCATATTTGGTGGGACGGTGGATTCAAACCCGCGACTGCGAGTCGTGCGCCCTAGTCACCTGCCCATGTCGTGCTAGCCCGACGGTAGACAGTAAGTGGTATTGACGAATTTCCTCCCCTCTAGTTTATCACTGCTAAACTAGAGATGGGTAATGCAGATAAACTTTAAATAGTTATTTAAAACAAACTAAACCCTTCAAAATGTAGGTCTTGCTCCGTGAGATTCTGTGACAAGTAGAAAATACGATGAGTTTTCTATTCCCTTCGTTACTAGATACGTTTTTTCAGAATGTTCGTGAAGTTTTTAGTCTTGATCTGTTTGTTTGTTTGAATTTCGCGCAAAGTTACTCAACGGCTATCTGCGCTAGTCGTACCTAATTTAGTAGTGTAAAACTAGAGGGAAGGCAGCTAGTTATCACCGCCAACTCTTGGGCTACTCTTTTACCAACGAATAGTGGGATTGACCGTACCATTATAACGCCCCTACGGCTGAAATGGCGAGCATGTATGGTGCGACCGGGATTCGAACCAGCGACCCTCGGATTACGAGTCGAAAGCCTTAACCCACCTGACCATGCAGGGGCCTAAGTCTTGGTATAGAAAGTCTGTGAAGTTAGGCAGACAATAACCATTGAGTCTTTTATCTTTAGATTTAGTGAATTTTTGTTTGTTTCTGAATTTCGCAAGCTACCCGAGGGCTATCTGTGCTAGTCGTCCCTAATTTAGCAGTATAAGACTAGAGGACAGGCAGCTAGTCATCACCACTCACCGCCAACTCTTAGGCTACTCTTTTACCAAAGAAGTGGGATTGACCGTAACATTATAACGCTCATCCGGATGAAAGGTCAAACATGTTTGGTGCGATGGGGATTCGAACTCGTGACCCTCGGATTACGAGTCAAGTGCCTTAACCACCTGGTCATGCTTGGCCACTTGTTCAAATCTAGTTTTGTTTTATTTTGTTTAGTAATTTGCCGTCAGGTAGTTCAGCAGCATATCTGAAGCTTATAATGTTAAAAATTAAGTTTATATATCGGTGGTAGATCGAATAGAGATCATCTACCGTTCTTAAGGACAAACAAATTAGCTTTCGAAATTTAACTGAGATTAAATCGATACTACGATATATTTTCAATAACGTTTAATCGCTTCTATAAATATTAATGACAATGTACCTTAGCTGCTCATGGTTTCCAAGATATTTGTATCCATCACTAATTCGTCGGATACTTCTATTTTTTTCTTTAATGGTCTATCATAGCCAGGGTTTTAGGAAGCTTGACTCCCAATCTGAGGGTTCATATACTCCCGTCCTATCCTATCAAACATACTGGCCCTTTCATCCATAACGATGTTAAAATATGATGACCAATCCCACTTTTCGTTAGTAAAAAAACCAGACGAAAAGTTGATTAGTCCTTTTAACCTTACACTGCCAAATTAGTTTTAAACTCATAAGTGAGGTCAAACCATTTCGATTGATGCATCTGAATGCGCTCAAGGTTTCGTAGATTAATTTACTTTAATTCTTCTTTAAATAATTTTAGTTTGAGAATGCCAGTAGAGGCCCTGCTTAGTAATAAAGCCGAATCGTTTACTCGTGCAAACATACCGCTATGCCACTTGGGGAGTTAAAAAACGAATCAAACGCTCGTGCTTCCTCGAGTTTGTATGGCGTCTAAGGCGTGAAATTAATGATCTCTTGCAACAAATATTTAGGAATATTTTTCATATTAAGTTTGTTACATTGTCGCCATATACTTTGCATTGTTTTGATGTTTTGCAATTGTTTGTTTGAAATTTCGCGCAAAGCTACACGAGAGCGATATACGCTAGCCGTCCCTAATTTAGTAGTGTAAAACTAGAGGGAAGACAGCTAGTCATCCTCACCCACCGCCAACTCTTGGGCTACTCTTTTACTAATGAATAGTGGGGATTGACCGTCACATTATAACACCCCCACGGATGAAAGGGCGAGCATGCTTGGTGTGACAGGGATTCGAACCCTTAATCCTTCTTGGATTGTGAGTCGAACGCCTTAACACACTTGCCATGCTAGGCCTACTCATTAAAACAAACACGTTTTAATACACAAATGACTGTTATTGTTTTACCAATATGATGTGCCTGGCATGACCAGGTAGTTAAGGCACTCGACTTGTAATCTGTGAGTCGCGGGTTCGAATCCCCGTCACACCAAACATGTTCGTTCTTTCAGTCTTAGGGGCGTTATATATTACGGTCAAATCCCACTCTTTGTTGGTAAGAAGGTAACCCAAGAGTCGGCGGTGAATGGTGATGACTAGGTGCCTTCAGTCTAGTCTTACACTACTAAATTAGGGGACGGCTAGCGCAGATAGCCCTCGTGTACCTTTGCGCGAAATTCAAAACAAGCCAGACAAACATAGCTGGTTATTTTCCTTTAAGAGTATTCTAATAATAACATTTTTTTTTCAAACATTCTATGTGCTTACTAACAAATCGACTTCCTCTACTTTAATTTGGGAAACAAAATTAATTGTAATAAATTCTTCGGATGAATTTAATACTGTATTTTAGCACACGAAATTAAAATAACACATAAAATTTCACCCAGATGGCACTACTCGTAGAACGAACTTGAAACCTATACCCCGTTTTAATTTTGCGTTTGTAACGTAACATTGATAAAAGGTAGCGCTCGAGGGCTGATAGGTGATGTAAGTTGGCTGTGGCACAAATATTTGAGATTTTAGTGTAAATAATGCTGTGTAAGAACAGCTAAAGATGTGTTGACATTTGAAACATAATAAGTGGTGCTTTTTAACTTAAAGTTTTGACAGTTTTTTTTTATACCTTAAATAAATATGTTTCGATGTATTCCGATATTTGGTGGCTGCAATAGACAAGTAGAATATATTGACAAAAGACATTGCAACTTACTGAACGTACCTGAAGATGTGCTACGTTATGCTCGAACTTTAGAAGAGTTACAGTTAGATGCTAATCATCTGAAAGAGCTGCCAAGGGTGAGTAAGATATATTTTGATACGTTCAAGTTAAATTGGTGTACAATACATGAAATATTGAAAAGTAATACTACAAAGAGAATCATTGTACTTGTAGCCAAGGCTGTGGTAGTAAACTGTAAAGCAATTAAGTATGCCGGATGAGTGAGTAAGCTAAACAGGTGTGAGAGTAACATTAACGATTTTAGCTTTTACGTTTTACTTGTAGTTCTAGGTAAATGTACACAGCATATTTGATACTAGATTACTAAGAAATTAGGACGGTAACAGTAGAAAATATATACTATGCACATGATTTTGGTATTATAATTAGAATTTATTTTAGTAAGTACAATTAATGAAACTGCAAAATTTTTATATTATTGAGGAAGTAATCAGATACATATGTAATAATTATTAAAAATATTGATTTGTGCATGGTGACGTAAAACCTTAACTTGAACTTTATAAACATGGGTAAATGTAATCGTGAGATTTATGCGTAATAATACTGTGGAAATTATTTGTAACAAGTCAAGATGGGTGGAGGGTGGCTACTGTTTGATGGAGTTTTTCGTCTGATGTTGCAGTCTTATTTAATTGGTTTAAACTTCAGAAAAGTTTAAAAATGTTAATGGGGTCAGTGTGTTGTTATTGCCTTATACGTCTGCAGAAGTGAAAATAATACAGTTATGTTTTGCATGTCTATTTAATGTGGTATTAAAACATAGTTTTTGTTATTTCAGATGTTTGTTACTTATTTTCTTTATTTTAAGAAGTGATTTCTTATTAGTATTAGGGTAAGAAATTAATTAGAGTTATTAATATTGATAGGAGAGATAAACTATAAAGGGTATAGTGATTAACTTTCATTTCTGATCTTCCCAGTTCTTATGCTTATTGTGTTGTTTAGGATTTATGAACTCTGAAAGATAACATGATACATGTAATAGAAGCAAAATCAGGTACAGCAAGTAGAAGGCGAAGACAGCGTCCGTGATGAATAGGGCCTGAGTCTGTTTTTTTTATTATGAAACTGAAATTATATCTTTTTGATCTGTAATAAGAAAATAAGTAGCACGTGGATCAGAAACTTGTAAAGCTAATTTTAGAAGTGTAAATGTGGGTCTAAACACATACCATTAGATAGCGTTAATGAAACCAGTAACAGGTCAGAATGAAAAGATGTGTAACCTTTACCTATAATTTCAATTACATTTAGTTAAGTGCTATTATTATTGGATGTTTTTTGCTCCTTAGGTCAAGTGGAAAGAATACATAGAGCCTATGCAAAAGTTAGAAAATTTGTAATCAGTTGTAATTCATGGGGTAATATTTTTGTATTGAAAACTGACTAGCATACAATTGTTATTTATAAGAGAAGTGAGGGAGTTTATACATATAATATTTTTATAATTGATTAATTTGATCTCTTTAGAAGTTTTTAAAATATAAGATTTAGGAATGGCTTTGGAAGATGTAAATGTGACAAATTATACTGAACTTAAAATATTAGACTAGTTAAACTATATAGAAAATACTTTTAAAATATAATCTTATTCAACATAATACAGAATAATATAAAGGAAATGAGTTACAAAATTAAAATTATAAAGTACATTGCATTATGTTTGAAATTAATTGAAGTACAAACATTGAATAAGCTTGCATAAAGCATGAAGTACAAACATTGAATAAGCTTGCATAGAGCATGAAATACAAACTCAATAAAATTACAGGATAAATAAAACTAAAACAAGAAATCGGTGTGAAGTGAAAGAGCAAAATAAATTCTGAATTGCATTTAACTTTACACACAATATAATATTTACTAAAGCATTCCTAAAGGGATAATTGGGCTTTATTGAGATACTCTGTAGGTGTCACTTTAAAGATGTTATATTTCTGAGGGCCTTTGTCTGTCCCTCTTCAGTTATTATAAGTCCTTCTATAATTAGTAATTATGCAGCTTTCAGTCCATGTTACTGTTCTGTTCACAACCATGACTTAATATTTGTTGATCTACGGCTTCAGCCTTTGTGACGTTAGCAGTCTAAGCCTAACTGTCTACGTTGGTGGCATTGTTGACACTCATGATGATTGTTGTTGGAAGTTGAAGGAGATCCGAAACAGTATTGGAAACTTATTTAGTGGATTTCTTCACAGGAGCTGCCTTCTTTCTGGAACACTGAAGTTCAAGAAATACACTATTTAAGAGTGTTGAATTTGATGTACATCTTAAGTGCCACAATACAGTGCTAGCAAATTCCTCAACTAGAACACAGATAGCCCTTGAGTAGCTTTGCGCAAAGTTAAAAAAACAAAGAAAAACAAATCCTCAACTAGATTAAAGTACTACATCTACAATGATGTTGAGGTACTGGCTTCTTTCCTCATTAATGCAAAGGTAGAAGAGAAAGTTTAGAGCTGTTGAAGTGCACAATTTTCACTGAAAAAATAGATGCAGGAGATGAAGATTTTCCTCCAAAAATAAAACATTATTTTTATGGAGAAAAAAAATCCAAAATATTAATAAAAAGCAGCCTTGTTTAGTGTTATCTGGAATGATCATCTCACTTGCATACATAACATTACAACTGTTAATACATCATTGTTCCTTGTTGAAAATAACACTTCTTAAACTTCAGTGTCTACCCACCAGGCTTATTTAAAATGCAGTAGGATATGTCTTCCCCAGAAATTAGCAGCAAGTAAGAGTTTGAAGGGTAAGGGGGTCTGTGTCCTGAATATTAAGTTTTTGCTAACACTGGATGGTCTTGTCATGGCCTTAATCCTCTTAGTCACTTGGGGAGGGTATCTACCACTTCAGTAGCTGATATATTCATATTACTTTCAGAAATTTTCTCTGGGTGTCTTGGTATCAATGGAATATTGCCCAGCTCACAAAGAAGAAAGTCCTCTTCTATCAAAGGAGCTGTCCTTTTAAATCAGTCAGCTAGTATTCAAAATACATTGATGTAATGAGTCACAAATTAAAGCTTTATATACAACAAATAAGGATGACAAACTTTAAGTGAACTCAGTATGTAATAGGTCAGAAAACCACAAACAATCTATCCACAGTCCAAACTTTTCTTGCTGTTGTATTTTTCAAGGGAAAAACAAACTTTGTCTTTGTTGCAAGAATATACTTGTCCTGGACATTTGATCCCGTAGTTTCTGTGAAATAGTGTATATATTGTATGGTTATAGTAGCCAGATCACACTGTCCTCTGTCGATAAGTATGGTCAACTTGTTTATATAACAGAGTTTCTAGCTATCTTCAACAGTTAAAAGTAGCCATCAATTTTCTCGGATATTTTACTAACAACCTTATTTATCCGTGCTATATTTTATATTTCATACACATTGAATGACAAATGTTATAGCTTGATAGATCAAGTGCTTATTGCAAGACAATAGGCTACTAAATATCACTTGTTAGTTTGTAAAATAAGTCAGTGTTGAGTCTAGTGACTGGGGACTGAACCCCTCCACCAAGATGTTTCATGTTACCTCTCTCAGTTTGGAAGAGTTACAACTAGATCTGCATCCTGTTGTTAATCTTTCAACAATGCAACTTTGTTGTCTTCCACCCGTATTGTAATTAAGAAATGTATTGAGAGTCATCCTGTAAATATTCTATCATGACTCAACCAACAAATTCATCCTACTGTCATTCATTGGTTTTCCATTCAACTGACTAACCTCACAGACAAGTGGTTAATACAAGGTTGATGTTAGTATTTGAGTTGGTCAACAGAGTTGATAGACTACTTTTGTTGTAATGCTGCCTTGTCCAACTTATAAACTGTTATACAGGTTTTGCCTGTACCTTCCTTCTCATTACCAAAGCCAAGATTATACAACAAAGTGTTTTCATCAGGGTCAACTTAGTCATCAGAGATTATACAACAAAGTGTTCTTTCTCACCAGGTCAACTTTATTGTATTATCTTGGATGAGCTGTTCACATAGAAGATACAAATCAGTAAAAGGTTGTTTACTCTCTATGAGTACTTACCATAGTTATAGTTAATCATTGAGGTTCAAAATTTTGTTCTGAAAGTTGCTTTTCTTTTTGTTGATGTGCAACTTCCTGTGCACCAATTACTGGAGAATGTGACTACTCTCCATAAGTTTCTACAAACATTGTCAAATAATTAAGTACTATTTGACAACCCCAAATGTTATATTAACAGGTACTGACCTCTCATATGGAGTCCAGGTTTCTACAGACATTGCCATACAATTGTTAAGTACTATTTGACAACCCCAGATGTTGCATTAACAGGTACTGTCCCCTCATATGGAGACTGACTGCCTCCAGGGGTAGAAATAATGAAATAAAGTTACATTTGCTCCAGGAAAGTTATCAGAAAGACTTCATTCTCTGATGAAAAGTTGCATTTCCTCATGAACTGTAATTCATGCAATATGTTCTCTTTTATTGGTCAAAAGTAAAAAGAATAAATTTAGACCATGCATTTATAATCTTGGAACACCAACTGGAAAAGACAAAATTCCTCAAACAGAGCTAAATTCCATAGAAGTGAAGGAATGTAATATTTCAGTTCCTGGCTTTACAAGATGTAGAAGAGGTCCATTACTTATGTGACCACTGGCCTTCTGGTTGTAAACTGTATTTCTGATTATCCATCTTGTCCCTTTCTTAGCTACATCATACAGTATTTTTTTTTTTTCCAACAGTTTCATGTTCTTTTAATGTGGAGGAAGAATATTTATAATATAATAGCTTTAGGTTTCCAGTCTTATTAGTACTGACTGTAGAGATAACTAGGCCTAATATTACAGGTATATACTTCCATACCTTCTTATGAGTAGTAATTACTTTAACAAATAGATATACTAAATAATTGGTCAATATTGTGTATTAATGTGTAACTTTATTGTTTATTACAGCATTTAATGGATAATACATATAAATGCTTTGGTAGAGTATTTAATATTCAACAGAAGGTAGATTAAAAAAAGACAGAAATATTGGGTTAGTGAACTTCCCATGTGTTTTGAAACGTTGAAGGACAGATGCTATTTTAATTATTGAATTATCCATTATTACCAGAAGTACCTTGAAGAAGGAGAGCCTGATGTCAAAACTTCTGAAGCTTATAATAAAAATAGAAATAACAGTATTAAAATTACTGTACTTACACTGCTGTTAAAATTAAAATAAGTAAACAATTAAAGATATAAAAATAATTACAGTAAAATAATAAACTTAAATGGCAATAAGTGATAATTAAGTAAAAAAAAATATATAAAAGTGCGCCTTGGTGGTTTGTTGCTTCCCTGCAGACGGTGGTTCGGGAATAGGGATCATACTATGTTACCTGGACTGTAGCACTCTGACAAATGTGCTGTGATAGCACATTCTGAAGGGAAGAGAACTAGTCCCTCAGGGTGTAAATTGATCAACAAAGTATAATGTGTTTTATAATGGTTTACAACTTGTTGAGGGATTCTTAGTACTAATGATTTACCACATGATTACATAGATCTGAACATATGTTTACCAGTGTTAAGTTATAGTTGTGACAAGTACACCGCAGAGTTACCTACTGTGTGTTGGTTCAGTACAGATTGTGTTTCAGCTTCAAGTACAGGCTTAGTTTCATGTTTGTTTTCTTACTTAGTGTCATTATATGTATTAATTGTGGTTCTAGTATTTAGTTTTATTTACATTTTAAGTTATTGTAGTTTGAATTGTAAGTTTAAGATTGTTTTAGTATATGTTTAGGCATAGCCTGAGATGGGCTAATGTATTGGTCATATCTGTGCCAGAAGGCACCACCTTAAGTCTGATCATGTGGTTTATTATGGTGGATGAATCTCTTGATATAGTGTTATTGGTTAGTACAACTTGTACCAGATAGAGCCAAATACACTGAGTAGATTGACAGAAATGCCTATTTATAATCAGGGCTGATCTGTTTAGTTCCTGTACCACACAGGCTGGACAATGGTGGGAGGTAATCTGGGTTTTATCATCTGTATCTCATTACTATTTCAATACCCTTTTGATTTGGTAACTCAATAGTCATGTCTGTAATTACAGACCAGTGCTGAGACAGTTATGTGAGAAAGTGAAACCTGCTTTCCAGAAAGAACACTGTGTTTTGTTTATTGATTCTTTTACCACAGTGGACTTTGATAACACATTAGATTGCAGCTGTAGTACACCCTGCATGTTTGGAATTATGAACCAAGATCAGATACAACTGTCTTCATTCTGTTGGCACCACTGTAAGAGTCGCAGATGCATATCTCCACATACAAGGTGGGCCGTAAGTTCCTACCCATCCATATGTTGTGTATGTTATATTAATAATGATGAGTTGAAGGCAGCTGTTACCACAGCATTTGGAACAATAACCCCTGCTATGTTGAGAAAAATGTCTTGCAGAACATGGTGTCACATAATATTATGCAGCGAAAATGAAGGACAGCACACAGATACACTGGATACATTAATCTTGATTGAGATGATACTAAGTAGCCAAAGTGGTGACTCTACTCAGATGATCTGATGCAAAGTTCTAGCTGCTCCAGCATATACTTGAAGTGAAGCTTCTCATGCATATATTGATACAGGCACATACATGAACCAGCCACCATAATGTTGTGTGTAAGTTGGCTGAAGGTGCCTGCTAAATCTGGTGGTCAGAGCTAACCCCTGCTTCACCAGTGTAAACTATGTTATTGAACCTCCTGTATCTACCATGACACTGGTGGAAATGGTACTTCTACCCAGTAATCCTGGTTTGAAACGTAATTCAGATATACAGTAACTCCAGGCATGATCAGAAGGTACTCTTGTGGTACAGTTTGTTTTAAAAGTAGATTACATAGTTTTAGTTATAACTGATGCTAGTTTCTTCTCCATTTTACAGCTCAATTAGACAATTTTGAACATCTTGTCACATTAACAGATTGTTTTACACACACTGCCAACATACTGTCTCTCTTTTTTTTGTCTTCTTAAAAAACAAGTATTGAAGGGTTTGTTTATATACATTCTTGTGCATGTTAACTTTTTTTTTTTTCACAAGAAATTGACCATTACTCAAGAACTTGCTTCTAAACTGATTTCTCCCATCACATAAGTTGCAAAATTTAGAAAAATGTGGCAGTAATTTTAAGTCTGAGTATCAAGTAAATACGAACCTATATTATGAATTTGTAATTACATTTATTAAAAAACAGAATAGCCTAAAGAAAGAAATAACTAGGATACATGGGACACAAATAAATCAGCAATAGCTGAGCATTTAGATCAAACAGTGCATAGAAGTGAATAGAAATAGTACAGAATTTTGAACACTATGTATATATGGAAATAGAGTGACCACAAAATAGGATCAGAGCTTAAAAGTTAAAATGTGATGAATGCATTCTACCAAATAATGGTGACTGATCTTGTCTATACACTGACTGGACAAGAAAATGACCTTCTCGACAGGGCTTCGCTGTTGTCACAACAAGAAATTTGCATAATTGAGTCTGTAACTTTGTCGAACTAAGTCAGACAAACAAACTGAAGATGTTTGTAAACACATTCATGCTAGTGAGTTGTTATCTCTCGAAAGAATAATTAATTAGTTTCTCTTTGTTGTAAAGGGTGGGTGAAAAAATGTACATTGAACTGAATTATTTCTGAGTTTTCATAAATGATTCATTCTAAATATTGCTGAAAACTATTTGCATGGTTTGACTGGCAAAACATGATTTATTGATGTATGTTATTATCACTTACTTTAGTTATAAAATATTGTATTACATAGTTATTTTGTAATATTAGTTTTTAGTGTATCTACTTATGAGTAATTCTTATAACATCTAGAAATGTAATATTTTTATTTTTTATCTTTTTCATTTTGATTATGAAATATTGAAAATTCAGTAGATTAGTTGTTGTTTTTCATTCATAAATGACACTTTATTCAGTTTAAGCCAACAGTTATTCTTTTTGTATTTTTTTAAGGGACTTTTCCGTTTAGTTCGTTTGAGGAAGCTTTCTCTAAGTGACAACGAAATCTGTCGTTTGTCCCCAGATATTAAAAATTTGGTCAACCTGGTAGAATTAGATGTGAGCAAGAATGGTAAGTATTCTTTGTTGACTAATTATTTAATTATATCAGTTTCATTAAACAAAAGGATCATAGGATTTGTTTGTTTTTCAATGTTATGTAAAGCTGAATGAGGGCTATCTGCACCAGCTGTCCCTAATTTAGCAGTGTTATATTAGAGAGAAGGCATATAGTCATCACCACTCACTGCCAACTCTTACATTACTCAATGAATAGTGGGATTAACCATCACATTATAATGCTGCCATGGCTGAAGTGGTGAACATGTTTGGGAGGAGAGGGTTTCAAACCTGTAATCCTCAGATTATGAGTCATGCACCCTAAAACTGGCTCTGCCGGGCTGACAGTATCATAGAAGTTGTATGTATTATATACATGCAAGGAAAAACAGAAGTCAGTATAATCTATCTCATAAATGAAGAAGAAATAATTCAAGAGTTAAAAAAAACAAGAAACTTGAACTGCCCAAAAGAAGCTGATGATGTTTTTCAGAAGTCTTGAGAAATACTGTGGTTCCTCTGTCAAGTTTATACTTTTCATAATATAAACCTGTTATTGAAATCTGTGTATTGCTCTTTTCACAAGTTTTAATTTGTTACACATTTTCCATGCATTCTTGTTAATTAGGAATTTTGAACTTTTAAGTGTGTGACTCCCACAGTTAGATTTCTCCTTATATTTTTGGTGTGTTATTGCATGTTGAATTATATATGCTTTAAATTCTGGTAGGAAGGTTTTTTTCAGCCAAGGTTATTTTTACTAATTTTAATTCTTTTTCAGATTTCTGTTAATGTGTGATTCATTTGTATAAAGTATATTTCTTTTGGATTAAACAAAAAGCTTTATTTTATTACATATTTAGGACATTGGAAACTTCCTAATGGGTGTAGAGTATCAAACTTCCTAGTGGGTGTAGAGTATCAAACTTCCTAGTGGGTGTAGAGCATCAAACTTCCTAGTGGGTGTAGAGCATCAAACTTCCTAATGGGTGTAGAGTGTCAAAGTTTTTTGTTTTATTTTCACTGTTTAATACACATGATTATGTCTCTCTCTTCATTATCGAGTAAAATATTATTTAAGCAGTGAATGTCAGTATTCCTTTTGGCTGAGTTCAGTTATCCAGAAATCCCTAAACATTGCTCAACATTTCCTGTATACAAAACACTGGAGATTTTTCCAAACTTAGATTTTTTTCAGAGAACCTCTGTTTCTTTTACGGATTGGTTAAACGAGTTACTTTGATATGATGAAATTTATTTGCAGTCCATTAAACTGCCCAAACAATCTCTCAATGAAAAACTTGTGTTTATAAAAACATTCACAAAAGTGGAATGTATGACAATTTTTTATTGGTAAACAGAAAACAATATTAACCAGAACATGTTGTTTGTTCTACATTAAAAGGAATATTGAGACATTGCATAAATTCTTTGAGAGACAACTGAAATATCTTGATCTATTACAAAGTTTTTAAGACATTCTGGAATATTTCCTTTGTATGTCTTGAAACTCAAACAAGTGTAACTGAAATCTCTGTGCTGAGTAAATAATTAATGTACTATATAGAGCAGGTTAAGAAAGCTGACCTAGGAAGGTCAAAACGTTGTTCTCTCCTTATCAATAAAATTAATACCCATACCAGCCATTCTGAGATACATTTTTATTTCAAGTGGGTTTCTCATCATCAAGGATGTCTCTGATTGTTAATCAAATTGTTATTTTAAATATCTTCTCAATAGGTCATCATAACTTTACAATAATATACAGTGTTTCCTTTTATAACAATATCCATGTAATAACTGAGTCACAAGTTCTGGTAATGTTTGTGAATATCATAGTAATAAGTTTGTGTTTCTTGTTCTTCTGTTTCTTATTACATAATAACTCATAAACCAGAACAGTGGTGTCAATCGACTTCACTGAGGTGACACAGTTTCAAATGGAGTATCTGCTTTTTTTAGTATTATTAACTAGTAGTAATTTATGAAATCATAATTTTTGGGTAAATGATGTTATTATCCCTTGAAGTTAGCTTTCTTACAGACATTTAGTATTTTTTTAAAAATACTTAAGTACAGGATGAAACAAATTGTTTAATAACATAAACAATAAATACTATAGTTGGAATGTCATTGTGTTTAGAACTTGGTAATAAATACAACCTTCCTATGTCTGTTGAAACACTGTACTAAAAGAAAACACTTTTCAAGGAAGAAGTCACTCTGTTATCTTGTTTACATTCTTGTTGAATGATTCATATTAACCATCCTACCTTTTTGAAAAGTTGCCCTTTACTTGTATACTTTAAGATGACATGAATTTTAAGTGATTTTACATGTATAGATAGGCAAGTATATTAGTTGTGTAATAAAATAAAAGTACATGTAATATATATATACAAGTGTTTATCTATATTTATAATTGTATTTGTAAGGAACACTGCTACTTAGGATGTGTATAACTCATCTAGACGTGTCAGAGGTAAATTAAAAGGGAAGCACCCAAAGTTTACTTGACTGTGTAAAGGGAGGGAATGTTGGCCCTGGAACCTCTTGAGTTTTGAGTTCTTCTGATTTTTCTGATTATAAATTATTTTTACTTGTACAGATTGAAAGGTCAACCCCTCCCAATCTACTTCCTATGCCACCTATTTATTTAGCCAGCAGTTGATTTACTGTTAACAAAAACATATCATAAAACACTATATATTACTGTTCTCACCCAGTGGTGGCACCAGGATATTTTTGTTGGGGGGTCTGAGGTAAACTGTGGAGGGGCTTCCCAAACTGCCATCAATATGAAGTATAGATGGTAAATTATAATAATGTAAATACCAAGGTACATTTCTGAAAGGTGTGCTATTTTGACAGTTCATTTTAAATGCAGTTTTCATTGGAAACTCATATTCTGATTAATAATTCATAATTACAAATTAGAAATAATCTGTTTATGAAAATATGCGTATATGTAAAAGAGGAAGCTCACCACCCAAGGTAATACATAATAATAAAGAAAATCAAGATTAGCTTAGATTGAACATTTAATATACCATTAAGAGTAAAGCTACAAATCAAAAGAAATATAAAGACATAGTTTACATAGCAGAAACGAATTATCCCATGTGAAGTTAATATACTCTGAGGAAAAGTAAGGTCACTATCAGGCTAACTATCTTTCATCATGTTGTGTTTATAGTCAATATCACTCAAAACAATGTGCCTGTTCTGGTGATTGTCAGCAAATGTGTCTATAACAGTATTAATATCGAGTTGTTTTGCCCTCCTGGAGTTTACTGATATGACAGCAAGGTTGCTGGTGTGGTTGTTACCACTGATGTTGTGCAAGTATGTCTTGAGAAGCTTCAGACATGAGAAACTTCTCTCACAGGCAGCTGAAGTGACAGGCAGGGTCACAGTGATGCATACAAGTTTGTGGAGATCCAATGACAATTTCAAAATTCATTCTAGAATTGTTTAGAAATATTATTTGGTCAGTTAACATGTAAGGTTATTATCTAATCATAAGTATGACATTAATTGGATGGCTGATACACAATGCTAAATGATCTCACAGAGGACACAACACTGGCTAAATGCTTCATAGTTTTGACCTATACATAATACACTTATACATGCATGCTATGTTTTACTTTTCAATAAACGATAAATGAAATTAATGGGTAAATACCTGTGAAACCTTTGGTTTATCAAGTAAAATCCCTGATGATCTGTTGTAACTTGAAATCAACGTGGTTGTCTAATCTTCGTCAAAGTTCAAGATAGAATGGTATTACACGGGGATCGGTAATACAGCGCATGACTTTCAGTGCATTCAGTACGTTGCTATGGGACGCATGACACATACTTCCGTCTTAATGAAGACGTTGAGTTCTACAGATCTGTGTCTCTTTGATGTTAATTGTTAAGTAATAAGGAGGATTGTGTTTTCCATATTTTATGAATATATGTAGGTAACAATATTGGGGGGGGGCTTGGCTCATTGGGTGGCTCAAGCCACCCCCAAAGCCCCTTGGCGCCGCCACTGTCCTCACCTTTATTGTTGGCAAAAGTTCAGATCAAACGCTTCTCTTGTGTGACTCTTTAGTTTTCTCAGATTGTGTGTTCTGTTAATTTATATTACCAGAAAGATAATTAAGTTTTTCTAGTGATATTAAAGAAAACATTTCAACATGTAATCAACCACCATATTAAGGTGATGCTTTTAAAAACATTATTTCGTCATGAATAAGGTTATATCTTTGTTTGTTTTTTATGTAGCAGACTGATTTCTTCAGAAGTGATAAATTATTCACAGAATTCTTTAAACAGTTAATGTATTTTGCTTAATATTCGCTCCAGTACCACATTTTGGGTGATAAAACAAAGTGTCATAACAGTGTTGATTTTGTTAATAGTGAAATAGTTAATAGTTTGTTCTGTGAATAGTATAATCATGAAACAATATAATGTTATGCTTTTGTAGTAGCAGTTGGGTAAACAAACAACAATCGACTTTTTCCATGAGGTCCAGCAAAAGTGGATTTTATGTTTCTAGTGGCTGTTATCGAGGCTATATATTGTGTATTATTTTTGAGATATCTGTAGCCAGTAGTTTAATTACTTAAAATGCGTATCTTGTACACAGTTATTGGTGGATAACACACTGCTTTTTATGTATCTTGTGACTGCATTACAGTTTATCAAGGAATAGAATGACGTCCCGAAGGACCTTTTATTCCACCACCAGTATTCGATTTTTCTTGAATCTTAATTGTTCAACTTTATATCTTGTTTGTCTTATAATAATAATAATGTCATTTTTATTACAAGAATTGTAATGTTATTTTTCAAAATATTAGAAATATGTAAGTATGGATAATAATAACGTAGGTTTCTTAAATGGTTACAAATATACCTAAAATTGTTATCGACATCAGTTGTTTATATAATATAACAACCTGAATGAACTTCAGGCCTACATGAGTAATTTCTACATTCAACTTTCGGAATGTCCGACTGTGAGGGTTTTTGCATGTCTCATTCTGTGAATATTTATTGTATGTTGAATGCTGTGCATGGTGTTGATTGTTTATCGTTTCGTGGATAAAACGAATTCTTTCACGCGTTTCGCTTACATAAGTAGGATAGATACTTGACAATATTACTTGTTGTATAGACAGAATATTTCTTATTTAAATAATAGACAGCGATACATACCGAAAAACGTGTATGTGTTAAAAACCAAAGCGGAATACATAGTAACATTATTTTTACCTTACAATTTTTGAAAAGACGAAACTTAAATGTAAAGCGTTAGGGGCTGAGATCCACTTTGCTTAATATTGCAGGTAAGTTATTTGAGAAGAGCTGCTATTTTCGTTTACCCTTACTATTTTCTAAACCTGTTGAAAAGTTACACGGAATGAATGAAATTTCCACGGAGAAATAGGACATACCATTTTTGCTGCAAACTTTTACGTTTCACTACTCATCGTGCAGGTAAGCATAAGGCCTACGAATCGTCACTACCCGTGACCGTGTATAAACTACTTGACCCATAAACACAGAAATTCTCTTGGTTTTTGTTTTCTCACGATGTTTGACTATCTATTGTTTTTGGTGCAGCAGTATAACGTAACAATAATAAATATGATATTTTACTAATTTCTTTATAGTATCTTACAAATAAGCGCACTACAAAATAGTGAACGTTCGATTACACTTCTCAGAATAACTAATATTAATGTCATGCAACTGACCACACAGCGTTATTATGTTGTTTCAACTTTTTACACCATTTGGTATAAATCTTTACGAACTAAAGCAGATATAAAAAAAATGACTACGTCACTGTAATTTTGCACAAAAATTAAGAAGTTACTGTACTTATAAGCTTTCATATTTTTTATCAACCTAGTTACGAAGTACATACAAAAATTCGACCTATTCCGTAGATTACTTCATGGTGTGCATGACTTTAGATAATAATATGTTACGCCAGGAATGGCCCGGCATGGCCAAGCACGTAAGGCGTGCGACTCGTAATCCGAGGGTCGCGGGTTCGCGCCCGCGTCGCGCTAAACATGCTCGCCCTCCCAGCCGTGGGGGCGTATAATGTGCGGTCAATCCCACTATTCGTGGGTAAAAGAGTAGCCCAAGAGTTGGCGGTGGGTGGTGATGACTAGCTGCCTTCCCTCTAGTCTTACACTGCTAAATTAGGGACGGCTAGCACAGATAGCCCTCGAGTAGCTTTGTGCGAAATTTCACAAAACAAACAAACAAATACGACAGGAATGCCTTTCACTATTTTTTATACTCTGCTCGGGGCCTCATTAAAACATAGTGGCGCACTAGATATGTATTTTTTTTTTTTTTTTGTCTGTTCAACTTCCACGTGATCACTTCAGAAGAGGAGATTTTGTAATAGAGAAACAGTAAATACATAATTGTTTATCAGTTTGGATTGTTATCTCAATCTGGAGCAACACCCCCGCATTGCAAAACTAAATAAAAACATGATTCTTTTTTTGCCGATTTTGCTCAATGTTTAATGTCAGTATAATAAAGATTAGGATTTGTTGGCACATTTGTTGATTATCGAAATATCTGAGTATTGATACTGATACGGTGTTAATAAAGTCAAAAATTTTAGTTTGAATATTGTTTTTAATTATAGTTTATAATTTAATATGTTGTACCTTTTCTGTCCAAGGATTAATTTTTTTCTTACCAGCATAGAATCCTGAACATTAGATTTTACAAACGTTTATTCGTTTTTAGCTTCTTTAGTGGCTCGGCATGGCCAAGTGTGTTAAGGCGTTCGACTCGTAATCCGAGGGTCGTGGGTTCGAATCCCGGTCGCACCAAACATGCTTGCCCGTTTAGCCGTGTGGGCGTTATAAGTAACGATCAATCCCACGATTCGTTGGCAAAAGAGTCGCCCAAGAGTTGGCGGTGGGTGGTGATGACTAGCTGCCTTCCCTCTAGTCTTACACTGCTAAATTAGGGACGGCTAGAGCAGATAGCCCTCGAGTAGCTTTGCGCAAAATTCAAAACAAACAAACAAACAAAGCTTCTTTAGTTCAGACGACATCTGTACAATCAGAGTAACGTGCGTGCGAAGCTTTTTGAACTTCATTAAGCTAGGGGTAAGAGCGACCTCACCATATATGTAAAAGAGGAGTGGATTAGATAGTATTACGCCTTCCAAACGGAAAAGTGGAATGGATCTGTTTTCCCTCAAAGCCCCATCTCAGACAGTAACGTTTATTTTACGTATTTTGATTTATACCGGACGGGCCTCCAATTTATTATGTGACCTGCTGTAATTTATCTCGGACGAATCTTCGATTTATTGTGTTACGTATTATAATTTCAAATTATCGGAAATTCGAATTTGATTTTAGAAGTTTCATGTTTGGCCTAATGCGGTTTCCAAAATCTGTATTTTCCTTACTAATAAGCGTTAATCACAATTACAGCTTCCGATGCTTATATTGCATTGATTTTATCTGGCCAATAATATTTTGTCTCTCGGCGTGTCAACTTATATAGTTTACTGCGAGATTTTCAAATATTCAATAATGTTCGAAAACTCGTTAGTGTTTTCGTAAAACAAAATATTGTTGATTCTTACTCTCGAGGATCTTTTACAAATTTAGATAACATGTGTAATTTGAGGAACACACACATCCAGCAATATATGTGACATGCATCAAACTGGAATAAACGTATAACAGTAAATCAGTTACATTGTGAGCAAATATTTTGTTTATGGATTTCTCCATTTGTTTATATAAGACAAGGGTACCAGTATCGTCACAATGTTAAGTTTAAACACTTGATCCTAATACTCAGCTTTTTAAACTCTCATTAAATGTGGTGTCTCTTACTAGATAAGCCGATTGATTTGTCATTTTCGATCACGCTGTTTGGCCCCAAATGCCCTTTGTACTTAAGTGTTTGGCGGGTATCATGTGTTATGTAATAGATTTAATCTAACAATCGATTAGACGCTCCGCACGGTCGTCAGATTCGTTCAGTACTCTCAAGTGCTTAATTAACTTCATACGTGAGTAGTTTAGACTGGTCACCTAATTGTTTTAATAACTTTAAACACCCAGCACTAATTTTACGTTTTATAAATGTTTTGTATTCACATACAAAACACCTCAACCAAAAAAAATATTTCGTACATGAAACACAAGTGTTTACCCATGTTGTTATTTTCATATAAATGTGTTTACTTGGGTATTTATACTAAATAATCGCTTTGATAACAAGAGATAATGACAACCATATTCACAATATACGAAAACCTGCAACATGAAATTGTTCTTCGCGTGTCTATGTTTATGAATTAAATTTTGCAAAGCTTATAAATATATATTGGAATGGAAGCTAAATGGAAAAATAAGAAGAGAAAAATTCGTCGTATTTGAAAACAAGTGTTTTTAAACTACCACGCTAACACTTAGAAGAAAAACGAAAACCGGATAATTTCGTTATTGATTCTGTACTGAACAGTATTATAAAATATTTTGTTGTTTTCCAGAATTTCTTGTGCATTCTGGAGGTAAAAATGACTTTTACTCTCCAGTGCGGCTAACTGTATTACGAAAAATACATTAAATGTACAGAAAATTCAACAAACGAAAGTTTTATAAAGATAATAGAAAACAAATCCCGCTGCTGTTCAGGTTAAGTAAAAAAAAAAAAAGGAAAAAGTGTGACGTCAAATTTCCGGAAAAATAACGAAGGAAGAGTTCTTGTTTTTTTTGTAATTTTAAATGACCTCTTTGTAAGAAAGTTTGATTTGTAATTTTAAATGACCTATTTCTAAGAAAGTTTGCACCCATTTTCATGATTGTTAGTTGTTTTCAGAGGGTTTGTGTCAAACAAAATTTTCGGTGTTTTCGTCACAGTGATGCCACGTTTTAAGTTTTGGAATACGTCTGTATATAGGCCTCTTGTACAATGTATGAGCTATACAAACCGTTCGGTTGGACCTCACTCGGAATAGTCAGTGTAATATTGGTTTTTATTTATAAGCAAAGATATTTATTGGCTCGGTGATTGTGGATTATCTTAAATAAACAGGTTATTTTATCTAAAGATAAGAAGATTAAGATAAGACAATAAACTTCAGTTATTAAAATTTTCAACAGGATGACTGAATTAAAAGTCAGCAGTATTGAAGGCCTTCGCTTTACAGGAGTTTAGGTTTGGTTTGGTTCGTTTTGAATTTTGCGCAAAGCTACTCGAGGGCTATATGCCTTCCCTAATTTATCAGTGTAAGACTAAGGGAAGGCAGCTAGTCATTACCACCCACCGTCAACTCTTTAACTACTCTTTTAACAACGAATAGTAGGATTGACCATCACATTATAACGCTCCTACGACTGAAAAGACGAGCATATTTGGTATGACGGGTATACGAACCCTCAATCCTCGGATTACAAGTCGAGTGCCTTAAACCACCTGGCCATGCCGAACCTTACAGGAGTTTAAGCAGGAAATTTGTGATTTTCTGAAAACAATTAGTGTTTTTGACTTTTTAATTTTCTCTAAGATAGTTTCAGAGACAACCTTGAAGGATCAAGCGATCCTCAATAGTCCGTATTTTTGTCCCTCCTTTACCCCCAGGATATTTTCAATAGTGTGCTATATAACTTTGTACTTAACTACTTACAAGGAAATTTTATGTTAAGTGGAAACACAGAATATACGGATTCAGAAATAATTATACACATTGTTATTTATAACATTAATAATAACAATAATTATTAAACTAATATAAATTAATATTACTGATAGTGTAATGTGATGTTAACAAGATGTTTGTGCTAAAATCTGTATAGTAAGGGTTCGACGATAGATGGGGCAGCTCGAAGCGACGATCTAATTTAAAAGTTTGTTCCTGTAAATTATTAATTTATAAACTATAGTCGTAAGAATACGGTCTCCTATTTTCATGGGTGAGAAAAGAAACATATCTCAATGCCTTTACCCTCAGATATGATAATTATTTACTTTTTTCTCTTTCATTAGGTTTTTATATGGTCCAGCGATTGTGGACCACTGTGTTAGGGATCACTTAACCAAACATCGATTGTTAAGACCTTTAACGAATTATAACAATTCACATTGACTTTGTGCATTGGAAAAATGCGTATAAACAAAGTATTGTTTGTTATTACTACGAAGCCTTGTCCTTTTCTTTCGGAACCCGGCATGGCCAGGTGGTTAAGGTACTCGACTCGTAATCTGAGGGTCGCGGGTTCGAATCGCCGTCACACCAAACATGCTCGCCCTTTCAGCCGTGGGGGCGTTATAATGTGACTGTGAATCCCACTATTCGTTGGTAAGAGAATAGCCCAACAGTTGGCGGTGGGTGGTGATGACTAGCTGCCTTCCTTCTAGTCTTACACTACAAAATTAGGGACAGCTGGCGTAGATAGCCCTCGTGTAGCTTTGCGTGAAATTCAAAACAAACCAAATAAACCCTTTCTTTCATGTTTTACATTTAATAGTTATTTTGTATGTTTAGTCTTAGCTTTTATATGTTATACGCGTTTGAAGACATACGATTAGATTTCACGATTTCAACAAATGTGGAGAATACATATCTGTTTACGCCTTCCATGTAAATTAAGGTTTTCAGTAATCTTTATTATTTTACAGAGTTGTAGTCGCTCCTAACGAGCTTTTCTTGAGTTAATTGGTCGTGTATTGTAAAGAAAATACTACAATTATTTGAACTTGTATGGTAAACTAAACGGTATCTTAGAGAACACGAACATTACATGTATGTTTGTATGTAGTTGGGAAGATTATGTAATAAAGTATTTGTATGTATAGGAAATGTTTGTGGAGCGAATCACACATGTTTCCTGTATGGGGAAAAAATATGTTTTGTTCCAGAGTCAGTGCTGTTTTTGTTGTTGTGTGTGTGTTTGTTTGTGTGTCAAAAGAAAACGCAACGGTCAGTAAAGAAATCGAGTTTCCAACTGTGTGTGGCTTTTGAACGATTGAATCCCTCACTAAAATTTATGGGCCTGTTTTTGGTTGGGTCATATGTATGAAGTTATGAGTATTGGTTTTCGTTGAAACCGGTCTGAACCAGAGAAGAAGGCTAAGAAGAAATGATGAAAAATGTAATGTAATACACTTGAAGCCATAATATCCCGTTACCACTTGGTGTGAATACCCAACTCGATATTGTTTTCCAAATCTGTAACACTTGAGTGTATTTTTGCACCTAGTGCTAAAATTCGCTTTAATGGACCGTACTCTATGAATGATACATTGTAGTTGTGAGGTGATACAATTGTGGCAGCCTTACGTTTATTGTTTCTGTATTAAATTTTACCGGCAACTACACGAGGGCTTTCTGCGCTAGCCGTCACTCGTTTTGAAATTATGGAGTTAGGGGAAGGCTACTATGAGGAGATTGAGGGGGCTTCCATTGTTTAAAACCGAGTCTCAATAGCCATGTTGGGCACAGCATAAGTAGTCCATATTAGTTATAGCTTTGCTCTTAACAAAAAACAAAACTTGAGATTAAACGTCGAAAGTTAGCGACGAATTTTAAATCACTAGGCCTAACATTTGTTATAAAAATAACAAACTCAGCCTAACATTTGTTATAAAAAACAACGTTTCGACCTTCTTCGGTCATCGTCAGGTTCAAGCCGGAAGCTGACCACATGTTTGAAAGGGGTTGTGTAACTGTGTGTCAAAATGTAGAGGCGGTATTAGATGTTTGAATATATAATTTTATTTATTATATTAATATAGGTATAAAGGCAAACTGTTTTGTGTTTCACTTTACATGGTGCAATGAAATATGTCTTTGAACAAATACCTCTTTGGTAGAAGCTTATGGAAGACGAGATGGATTTGAAGCTCTATTTTTACACTTCTTTCATTTCGAATCTCAAATGAACCGCCCCCTGCTAGTACAGCGGTGTCTACGGACTTACAACGCTAAAATCAATGGTTCGAATCCCCTCGGTGTGCTCGGCAGATAGCCCAGTGTGGTTTTGTTGTAAGAAAACATACACTCAAATGAACAAATTATGAGGAATGTGTTAAAAACGTTATCACTAAGTAATTGTTATATTATTACAAAGTGGTAAGCTATTGTGCAAAATGTCAGCCTGTTGTTTATTTGTTTCAGTTATAAGTGCAAAAAAGTCGTATGAGTTAACTGGAGTTGAGACAACGGGGAAATCTTTAGACACAAACTTAAAGATAAAAACGCGCGTAACATCGTGAAAGAAATGTAATACTACGTCACATGCATTGTTGTTCAATAGTGGTTCCACCATCTTGGGGATTTTTCACTCTTTCTTACGTTAAATAAGAACATTCGAAAGTGCTTTGGACTGTCATAGTCTAACCCTTGTTAGGCCTAGAGTGCGAAAATGACATTCATTTTATGAAAAGGAGTCATTTGGGTAATGTAAATAATTTAATTATTTCTGTAGTTTAATGTGAAATAATACGAATGAAAATATAAATATTCTGTAAAGTACAAATAATGAATAGTAACAGGTAATTGATTACACTTATAATAGAATTATTTTCGTATTTCTTGCATCACCCCTCTACTCTGCGTAGTTTACGTAATGTATGTTTTCCAAATGAGTATCAAAACCGTTTTTATCTCGCCAAAATTACAGTAGAACAAAATGTAACATACTTTTTATTGACTTGTTTCACAATTAGTTCAAACAGTAACAAGAAATTGATTATATTTATCTTAACGAGTCCTTTTCATGCACTGAATTTACTTTTCTCAAAGTGGCATAGCGGTATATCTGAGAAATTATAACGCTAGAAATAGGTTTTCGATACCCATTGTGGGCAGAGAAAAGATAGCCAATTGTGTAGGTTTGTGCTTCATTTCAAAACAAACAAACAAACCGTTTTGCAAAAAGAACTATACACCTTAGGCCAGCTCATTCAGCCTAACTGGTGAATTCTAGTACTAATGGAAAGACCTCTTAGGCAAAATATTTGGTAAACCAAAGATTAGTCTGAAATATCCCTTTTTTACGTAAGTATGATTTAGAAAACCGTCTAAAGGAGAAGTGAAGAGAATTACAGAATATAGAAATATGCAGTCAAACATCATGTACGTAGTAAGAGGAAAGAAAGTAAGATTGTTTGTTTGTTTTGAATTTCGCGTAAAGCTACACGAGGGCTATTTGTGCTAGTTGTCCCTAATTTAGCAGTGTAAGACTAGAGGGGGAAGACGGCTAGACCTCACCACCCACCGCCAACTCTTGGGCTACTCTTTTACCAACGAACAGTGGGATTGATCTTCGCATTATAACGCCTCCACAACTGAAAGGGCGAGCATGTTTGGTGCGACAGGGTTTCGAACCCTCGGATTTCGAGTCGAGTGCCTGAACCCACTGACCATGCCAGGCCAAGAAAGTGAAAGCTGTATCAGTATTCTTACAGGGAAATCCTATGTCGTCCATGAGTAAATAATGAACAGACAAGAGATAATTTGATAATACGAGTTGCCGTACAAGTAAATGAATAATTTCGGTTTTGCAACTAAAAATAAAAGTAGGCTTAGTTTGAATAGCGGTTATTTTGGATTTGATAATGTTTCTTAAAATTAATACCAGATGCAAGTGTGAACCTTGTCCAGTTGTCCAGTGGGATTTAGGAACTTTTATATATGTGAGCCTCGCCAGTTTAGGTATTTGTCGATTTTCGGTACAATACTGCAAAGTACAGACCATTTATATCATTCTAACGAAAGTGATTTATTGCTTCTGTTGTAGCGACGCTCGTTGATGGTCTTAAGTCACAAATAAAACTAAACTATCACTTAATGAATTGAAATTTACAGAACAAATTGATTGTAACTGAACTCACTAAATGGATGGGACAACTCCGGATATATCAGACTTCTTTTTATAGTCTAGCGTTCTTTCATCTCGTACTATTGGAGAGATATTCGTGAAATTTCTAGGGTCTCGCGTCATCATTACATTTGAAGAAGATGTTTATCACGTTATTTCAAATATATAATTTTCCCTTGCCACAACAGTGCAAACGTTTAAATTCAAATATTAATACATATCTTACGACAGTATGATTAAAATTTTGTTTCTCGAGCAGTCGTCGAAATTTTATCCAAAAAAGTGTAATCCCAATTACATAAACAATTCACCAAAGTTGAAAGTTAGTTTTTAAAAATAAAGCGTCTATTTTTAATTGTCAAAAAGTGCGTTGTTAAAGTTAATAGCGACTTGTGAACATAGTTTATCAGTATTTCGTAATCGCCACTTAAGCCATATTGTTACGTATTACAATTTCAAATAATCTGAAAATGAGTTAAATTGTAATTTTAATTTGGAAGTTAAATAAAGTAAAGATGCATCAGATTTATGATATTTGCCAACAAGTTTGATACACACAGTTTTCTTTCTTAATATAAACATATTTTAATATACAAATAAAAATACAATTTATAATAACGGTTATTATAAATATTTAATACAAATAATGATTCACATACAAAGGGTTTACAAATTCAGAAACAAAAGTAAGTCCTCTTTCCGGTCTGGAGCTTTGATAGCTTGATCGAGGGCTTACCATGAGCGAATTAATTTCGATTTAACGTAGATACAATTCACTCAGCAGGGAGCTTGTCAGCGCTGTATTTCTCACTGGTCTCTGAAGTTATATAATTCCTTATAAATATTGGCGTCTGATGTTAATTCACTGAAGTTGAATATTTTGTAACGTTTGAAATTTACAAACGTTCCTGATAAAATATCTTGTTTCCAAATTAATAAGTGTTTATTACATTTATATCTTCCGATGTTTATAGTATAATAATTATAGCAAGGCCCGGCATGGTCAAGTGATTAAGGTACTCGACTCGTAATCCGAGGGTCGCGGGTTCGAATCACCATCACATCAAACATGCTTGCCCTTTCAGCCGTGGGGGCGTTATAATGTGACGGTCAATCCCACTATTCGTTGGTAAAAGAGTAGCCCAAGAGTTGGCGGTGGGTGGTGATGACTAGCTGCCTTCCCTCTAGCCTTACACTGCTAAATTAGGGACGGCTAGCACAGATAGCCCTCGAGTAGCTTTGCGCGAAATTCAAAAACAAACAAAAAAACAAACAAGCCTAAAGTAAATAGAAAAGACCAATTTTTCTTTTCAAACTTTGCTATTGTGATCTGGAAGCGTATAACGAAAACATGATGGGAGACTATATTTGGGGCTGATACGTGAAAGTGATTTACATTACAGTCACAAATCTCGAAAAACTACTCACTTCTAAATGTTTTTGTATAACTTTAGTACAAATACATGTAAACCTTGATTCATATGTTGTTTTGTTCAGACCTTATGTAAATGAAAATGTGCAAATTTGCCCGTTTTTACGTAGAAAATAGGTTAATTTGTAAATTTCATTATCCAGGTCACAAAATCAAAGTTTGAAGGGAATAATGGCCATTTTATGTACTTTTACATCATAAGCAATTAAGAAATAACATATACTATCCAGGAACAAAATTTGTGTTACACAGTGTAATAGACCATCAGTCATTTCTCGATATGCATACATAATAATAATAACCATCAGTTATCTCTCGATATACGTACATAATAATAATAATAACCATCAGTCATCTCTCGATATACGTACATAATAATAATAATAACCATCAGTCATCTCTCGATATACGTACATAATAATAATAACCATCAGTCATCTCTCGATATACGTACATAATAATAATAATAACCATCAGTCATCTCTCGATATACGTACATAATAATAATAATAATAACCATCAGTCATCTCTCGATATACGTACATAATAATAATAATAACCATCAGTCATCTCTCGATATACGTACATAATAATAATAATAACCATCAGTCATCTCTCGATATACGTACATAATAATAATAATAACCATCAGTCATCTGTCGATATACGTACATAATAATAATAATAATAACCATCAGTCATCTGTCGATATACGTACATAATAATAATAATAACCATCAGTCATCTCTTGATATACGTACATAATAATAATAATAACCATCAGTCATCTCTCGATATACGTACATAATAATAATAACCATCAGTCATCTCTCGATATACGTACATAATAATAATAATAACCATCAGTCATCTCTCGATATACGTACATAATAATAATAATAACCATCAGTCATCTCTCGATATACGTACATAAGTAATAATAAACCATCAGTCATCTCTCGATATACGTACACAGTAATAATAACAGAACATCAGTCATCTCTCGATATATGTACACAGTAATAATAACAGAACATCAGTCATCTCTCGATATACGTACATAATAATAATAGACCATCAGTCATCTGTCGGTATACGTACTAAGCAATTGTGGGACATATTTGGATCATTTCGAAGCTAAATATTGTTGGGTGTATTATCTAATTATTTTGTTTCTTGAAACTTTTCAAATGTTCCTAATGTTTGGGGTACAATCTGGAGTCAAACGCGTTGTATTAACACAAACATAAATAGTTACCTTGAATTTGCTGGAATATATTTGATAAGTTAATTGTGATTTTTGTCGTCTTCATTCCAATACCAACCCACCACGTTTGTTTGTTTTTTATCCAACTCTTGGAAGTCTTTGGATTTTAATTACCATATTTGATAAGTTTCGTAGAGTTTACAACTTGAAATATAGAGGGATTTGTTTTGTATTTTCATTCCTTATGCCAAAGTCCGATATGAAATAAATTTATGCAAAAAAATAGACAATAAATTATGACTGGTATGGGGTGAAAATACGTAAGAGTAGTAAAGTGAAAAAGACTAAAAGCCTTTATTGAGTTTGTGATGAAATATTTCTTGGAACAAGACATGATTACTTGTGATTTTCAACTGTGAACAAATTTTAATTTTAGGTTTTCTTTACTCCTTAACTTACATTAATGTTGTTTGTTTGTTTCTGCAGCATTGGTTCTTTTTTAGTAAACTGTATCATTTGTGTGACAAGTTGGGTTTTGTTCCTTCTAAATTTAAAGCTATAAATTTGATGTCTGATACACACACAAAAACGAATAGCCTCAAAGTGTCTCGGAAGCACCTTGCTGAATACAGACAAACTGGATTTACCATTAGCATCATACAGCTAAGATGGTTATCAAAATATGTTATCATGACAGCTCTGCCTAAAATCATCGGAAAAGCAGAGAAAGTTTTGTCTGACTACACACTGTTTGTGTGGAACTTCACATGTGTGATGTTAGAGTTGGTTTATTGTAAGCATGGATATCCTATTCAAACCACATCTAAAAATTAATTATTTTCAAAATACTAGTTTCAAGTCAGAATGCAGGAGAACTCGTTGTAGGATGTTTTAGTTAATGAAAGAAAAAAGCTACTTAGAACTGACATCAGTCGATTTATTTTAAACGTAGATAACTTTGAATAACGTCAATACTTCACCTACACTTTGTTTTAAGTTTTCTACACGTTACTTGTGTGTCTCACAAAACAGTTAAACACACTATTACTTTTAACTTAATTTAAAAAAAAAAGAAAATATGGTAAAACTTACACATAACCACCTAAATTTTACTTGTCTTCTTATGAACTCTTACATTATCGCATTCTACGATAGGGCAAGAAACTTGTCTAAAGAAGTCAGTCTAAGTGACGACCGTTTAACTAACTCTGACGGTGTGGCATTTCATCTGGTTTTGGCAAAGTTGCTTTCCATGAAACAGCCTTTTGGGTTGGCGGTGGGTGGTGATGACTAGCTGCCTTCCCTCTGGTCTTACACTGCTGAATTAGGGACGGCTAGCGCAGATAGCCCACGTGTAGCTTTGCGCGAAATTCAAACCAAACCAAACCTCTTTGGTTGTTCGCAGTGGTGCGTATCATAAATAATTAACTCTTGAACTCCGACTGTGAAAGGTGTATGTTTCGCCGGAAAGTCTATTTCGTTTGACACTTGAGTTTTATTGGCGTTGCTGTGAGTAGCTGCTTTCCCACGTGTCTTTCTTTAACGGTATTAGTTTTGAGATTGACAGATGACCCGTTTGGAAATAAAACTTTCTGATTTTATGGCATATGCGAAAATAATTAAACTGTTACTTATTTATTTAACTATTCAACAGAGCAACTTTCGGAGGTTTCGCTTCTTCCAGACATTAAAGTGGCCGAATTGTGATCAATTATATATTTTAAAACACTTGTCTTCTTTCGTGGCTAATGTTTCGACACAAAATTGAGGTCAGGGGATGAAATATCTTTTAGTGCAGATAGCCCTCAAGTAGCTTTCGCGAAATTCAAAACAAACCAAACCAAAATACCCCTTTTTAAGCCCACTTTAATTTCTTTTGACACCAGGTGTCACCTGAATAGCTTTCGAAACGTCGTTTTCTACACTTACGTCTCCACAACAGTTACCGTCCATTCTACAAAGTTTTATCATTTGTTTATTTTTGTTTCTATTACACACTCGATTACTCTAAAATAACCATAACTTAATGTTTGTAATTTAAAAAATAACGATAAATGCATAAAAAGCTATACGTACATAAAACAACATGTATTAGACAATTGAATTACAGAAAGTATCGCAAAATGTGTTACATAAAGGATCTCACAAAAAACTAATATGACATACTTCACGATATAAGGCATTTGGTATTGTTCTCACATAATTATATGTATTATCTTTAACTTATCTTGAAATTCAAGATTTAATAGAAAGATAATTACATTTATTTCATCGACAATAGTTACCTATTTAATGTTGATTTGAGATATATTTTGGGTCTTTAATTTCGATGTTAATCAGAGGGCGCTCGACGTTAAGTAAGATTTTGTTAATAGGTATAAACCATTCTAAGTGACATCACAAAATCTAAGTTTGCTAAGCACCCACAAAAAAGACTACGTTATAAATATGAGTATCAGTTAGTGGTGACTAGGAGCCTAGTTACAGTGGTAGGATGCTAAGCACCCACAAAAAAGACTACGTTATAAATATGAGTATCAGTTAGTGGTGACTAGACGCCTAGTTACAGTGGCAGAATGCTAAGCACCCACAAAAAGACTACGTTATAAATATGAGTATCAGTTAGTGGTGACTAGACGCCTAGTTACAGTGGTAGAATGCTAAGCACCCACAAAAAAGACTACGTTATAAATATGAGTATCAGTTAGTGGTGACTAGGAGCCTAGTTACAGTGGTAGAATGCTAAGCACCCACAAAAAAGACTACGTTATAAATATGAGTATCAGTTAGTGGTGACTAGACGCCTAGTTACAGTGGCAGAATGCTAAGCACCCACAAAAAAGACTACGTTATAAATATGAGTATCAGTTAGTGGTGACTAGACGCCTAGTTACAGTGGCAGAATGCTAAGCACCCACAAAAAAGACTACGTTATAAATATGAGTATCAGTTAGTGGTGACTAGACGCCTAGTTACAGTGGTAGAATGCTAAGCACCCACAAATAAGACTACGTTATAAATATGAGTATCAGTTAGTGGTGACTAGACGCCTAGTTACAGTGGCAGAATGCTAAGCACCCACAAAAAAGACTACGTTATAAATATGAGTATCAGTTAGTGGTGACTAGACGCCTAGTTACAGTGGCAGAATGCTAAGCACCCACAAAAAGACTACGTTATAAATATGAGTATCAGTTAGTGGTGACTAGACGCCTAGTTACAGTGGCAGAATGCTAAGCACCCACAAAAAAGACTACGTTATAAATATGAGTATCAGTTAGTAGTGACTAGACGCCTAGTTACAGTGGTAGAATGCTAAGCACCCACAAAAAAGACTACGTTATAAATATGAGTATCAGTTAGTGGTGACTAGACGCCTAGTTACAGTGGCAGAATGCTAAGCACCCACAAAAGACTACGTTATAAATATGAGTATCAGTTAGTGGTGACTAGACGCCTAGTTACAGTGGCAGAATGCTAAGCACCCACAAAAAAAGACTACGTTATAAATATGAGTATCAGTTAGTAGTGACCAGACGCCTAGTTACAGTGGTAGAATGCTAAGCACCCACAAAAAAGACTACGTTATAAATATGAGTATCAGTTAGTAGTGACTAGGAGCCTAGTTACAGTGGCAGAATGCTAAGCACCCACAAAAAAGACTACGTTATAAATATGAGTATCAGTTAGTGGTGACTAGACGCCTAGTTACAGTGGTAGAATGCTAAGCACCCACAAAAAGACTACGTTATAAATATGAGTATCAGTTAGTAGTGACTAGACGCCTAGTTACAGTGGTAGAATGCTAAGCACCCACAAAAGGACTACGTTATAAATATGAGTATCAGTTAGTAGTGACTAGACGCCTAGTTACAGTGGCAGAATGCTAAGCACCCACAAAAAAGACTACGTTATAAATATGAGTATCAGTTAGTGGTGACTAGACGCCTAGTTACAGTGGTAGAATGCTAAGCACCCACAAAAAAGACTACGTTATAAATATGAGTATCAGTTAGTAGTGACTAGACGCCTAGTTACAGTGGCAGAATGCTAAGCACCCACAAAAGACTACGTTATAAATATGAGTATCAGTTAGTAGTGACTAGGAGCCTAGTTACAGTGGCAGAATGCTAAGCACCCACAAAAAGACTACGTTATAAATATGAGTATCAGTTAGTAGTGCCTAGGAGCCTAGTTACAGTGGCAGAATGCTAAGCACCCACAAAAAAGACTACGTTATAAATATGAGTATCAGTTAGTAGTGACTAGGAGCCTAGTTACAGTGGTAGAATGATAAGCACCCACAAATAAGACTACGTTATAAATATGAGTATCAGTTAGTGGTGACTAGACGCCTAGTTACAGTGGTAGAATGCTAAGCACCCACAAAAAGACTACGTTATAAATATGAGTATCAGTTAGTAGTGACTAGGAGCCTAGTTACAGTGGCAGAATGCTAAGCACCCACAAAAAAGACTACGTTATAAATATGAGTGTCAGTTAGTGGTGACTAGACGCCTAGTTACAGTGGCAGAATGCTAAGCACCCACAAAAAAGACTACGTTATAAATATGAGTGTCAGTTAGTGGTGACTAGACGCCTAGTTACAGTGGCAGAATGCTAAGCACCCACAAAAAAGACTACGTTATAAATATGAGTATCAGTTAGTGGTGACTAGACGCCTAGTTACAGTGGCAGAATGCTAAGCACCCACAAAAAGACTACGTTATAAATATGAGTATCAGTTAGTAGTGACCAGACGCCTAGTTACAGTGGTAGAATGCTAAGCACCCACAAAAAAGACTACGTTATAAATATGAGTATTAGTTAGTGGTGACTAGGAGCCTAGTTACAGTGGTAGAATGCTAAGCACCCACAAAAAAGACTACGTTATAAATATGAGTATCAGTTAGTGGTGACTAGACGCCTAGTTACAGTGGCAGAATGCTAACCACCCACAAAAAGACTACGTTATAAATATGAGTATCAGTTAGTGGTGACTAGGAGCCTAGTTACAGTGGTAGAATGATAAGCACCCACAAAAAAGACTACGTTATAAATATGAGTATTAGTTAGTGGTGACTAGGAGCCTAGTTACAGTGGTAGAATGCTAAGCACCCACAAAAAAGACTACGTTATAAATATGAGTATCAGTTAGTAGTGACTAGGAGCCTAGTTACAGTGGCAGAATGCTAAGCACCCACAAAAAAGACTACGTTATAAATATGAGTATCAGTTAGTAGTGACTAGGAGCCTAGTTACAGTGGTAGAATGCTAAGCACCCACAAAAAAGACTACGTTATAAATATGAGTATCAGTTAGTAGTGACTAGGAGCCTAGTTACAGTGGCAGAATGATAAGCACCCACAAAAAAGACTACGTTATAAATATGAGTATCAGTTAGTAGTGACTAGGAGCCTAGTTACAGTGGCAGAATGCTAAGCACCCACAAAAAAGACTACGTTATAAATATGAGTATCAGTTAGTAGTGACTAGGAGCCTAGTTACAGTGGTAGAATGTTAAACACTCACAAAAAAGACTACGTTATAAATATGAGTATCAGTTAGTAGTGACTAGGAGCCTAGTTACAGTGGCAGAATGCTAAGCACCCACAAAAAAGACTACGTTATAAATATGAGTATCAGTTAGTAGTGACTAGGAGCCTAGTTACAGTGGTAGAATGCTAAGCACCCACAAAAAGACTACGTTATAAATATGAGTATCAGTTAGTAGTGACTAGGAGCCTAGTTACAGTGGCAGAATGCTAAGCACCCACAAAAAGACTACGTTATAAATATGAGTATCAGTTAGTGGTGACTAGGAGCCTAGTTACAGTGGTAGAATGATAAGCACCCACAAAAAGACTACGTTATAAATATGAGTATCAGTTAGTAGTGACTAGGAGCCTAGTTACAGTGGCAGAATGCTAAGCACCCACAAAAAGACTACGTTATAAATATGAGTATCAGTTAGTGGTGACTAGGAGCCTAGTTACAGTGGTAGAATGCTAAGCACCCACAAAAAGACTACGTTATAAATATGAGTATCAGTTAGTGGTGACTAGGAGCCTAGTTACAGTGGTAGAATGCTAAGCACCCACAAAAAAGACTACGTTATAAATATGAGTATCAGTTAGTGGTGACTAGACGCCTAGTTACAGTGGTAGAATGCTAAGCACCCACAAAAAAGACTACGTTATAAATATGAGTATCAGTTAGTGGTGACTAGACGCCTAGTTACAGTGGTAGAATGCTAAGCACCCACAAAAAAGACTACGTTATAAATATGAGTATCAGTTAGTGGTGACTAGGATCCTAGTTACAGTGGCAGAATGCTAAGCACCCACAAAAAAGACTACGTTATAAATATGAGTATCAGTTAGTAGTGACTAGGAGCCAAGTTTCAGTGGTAGAATGCTAAGCACCCACAAATAAGACTACGTTATAAATATGAGTATCAGTTAGTAGTGACTAGGAGCCTAGTTACAGTGGTAGAATGCTAAGCACCCACAAATAAGACTACGTTATAAATATGAGTATCAGTCAGTAGTGACTAGGAGCGTAGTTACAGTGGTAGAATGCTAAGCACCCACAAAAAAGACTACGTTATAAATATGAGTATCAGTTAGTAGTGACTAGGAGCCTAGTTACAGTGGTAGAATGCTAAGCACCCACAAATAAGACTACGTTATAAATATGAGTATCAGTTAGTAGTGACTAGGAGCCTAGTTACAGTGGCAGAATGCTAAGCACCCACAAATAAGACTACGTTATAAATATGAGTATCAGTTAGTAGTGACTAGGAGCCTAGTTACAGTGGTAGAATGCTAAGCACCCACAAAAGACTACGTTATAAATATGAGTATCAGTTAGTAGTGACTAGAGCCTAGTTACAGTGGCAGAATGATAAGCACCCACAAAAAAGACTACGTTATAAATATGAGTATCAGTTAGTAGTGACTAGGAGCCTAGTTACAGTGGCAGAATGATAAGCACCCACAAAAAAGACTACGTTATAAATATGAGTATCAGTTAGTGGTGACTAGACGCCTAGTTACAGTGGCAGAATGCTAAGCACCCACAAAAGACTACGTTATAAATATGAGTATCAGTTAGTAGTGACTAGGAGCCTAGTTACAGTGGTAGAATGCTTAGCACCCACAAAAAGACTACGTTATAAATATGAGTATCAGTTAGTAGTGACTAGGAGCCTATTTACAGTGGCAGAATGCTAAGCACCCACAAAAAGACTACGTTATAAATATGAGTATCAGTTAGTGGTGACTAGGAGCCTAGTTACAGTGGTAGAATGATAAGCACCCACAAAAAAGACTACGTTATAAATATGAGTATCAGTTAGTGGTGACTAGGAGCCTAGTTACAGTGGCAGAATGCTAAGCACCCACAAAAAGACTACGTTATAAATATGAGTATCAGTTAGTGGTGACTAGACGCCTAGTTACAGTGGTAGAATGCTAAGCACCCACAAAAAAGACTACGTTATAAATATGAGTATCAGTTAGTGGTGACTAGACGCCTAGTTACAGTGGTAGAATGCTAAGCACCCACAAAAAAGACTACGTTATAAATATGAGTATCAGTTAGTGGCGACTAGGATCCTAGTTACAGTGGCAGAATGCTAAGCACCCACAAAAAAGACTACGTTATAAATATGAGTATCAGTTAGTAGTGCCTAGGAGCCTAGTTACAGTGGCAGAATGCTAAGCACCCACAAATAAGACTACGTTATAAATATGAGTATCAGTTAGTAGTGACTAGGAGCCTAGTTACAGTGGTAGAATGCTAAGCACCCACAAAAAAGACTACGTTATAAATATGAGTATCAGTTAGTAGTGCCTAGGAGCCTAGTTACAGTGGCAGAATGCTAAGCACCCACAAAAAAGACTACGTTATAAATATGAGTATCAGTTAGTAGTGCCTAGGAGCCTAGTTACAGTGGCAGAATGCTAAGCACCCACAAAAGACTACGTTATAAATATGAGTATCAGTTAGTAGTGCCTAGGAGCCTAGTTACAGTGGCAGAATGCTAAGCACCCACAAAAAATACTACGTTATAAATATGAGTATCAGTTAGTAGTGACCAGACGCCTAGTTACAGTGGCAGAATGCTAAGCACCCACAAAAAAGACTACGTTATAAATATGAGTATCAGTTAGTAGTGACCAGACGCCTAGTTACAGTGGCAGAATGCTAAGCACCCACAAAAAAGACTACGTTATAAATATGAGTATCAGTTAGTAGTGACCAGACGCCTAGTTACAGTGGCAGAATGCTAAGCACCCACAAAAAGACTACGTTATAAATATGAGTATCAGTTAGTAGTGACTAGGAGCCTAGTTACAGTGGTAGAATGCTAAACACCCACAAAAAGACTACGTTATAAATATGAGTATCAGTTAGTGGTGACTAGACGCCTAGTTACAGTGGCAGAATGCTAAGCACCCACAAAAAGACTACGTTATAAATATGAGTATCAGTTAGTAGTGACCAGACGCCTAGTTACAGTGGCAGAATGCTAAGCACCCACAAAAAAGACTACGTTATAAATATGAGTATCAGTTAGTAGTGACTAGGAGCCTAGTTACAGTGGCAGAATGCTAAGCACCCACAAAAAGACTACGTTATAAATATGACTATCAGTTAGTGGTGACTAGACGCCTAGTTACAGTGGCAGAATGCTAAGCACCCACAAAAAAGACTACGTTATAAATATGAGTATCAGTTAGTGGTGACTAGACGCCTAGTTACAGTGGCAGAATGCTAAGCACCCACAAAAAGACTACGTTATAAATATGAGTATCAGTTAGTAGTGACCAGACGCCTAGTTACAGTGGCAGAATGCTAAGCACCCACAAAAAGACTACGTTATAAATATGAGTATCAGTTAGTAGTGACCAGACGCCTAGTTACAGTGGTAGAATGCTAAGCACCCACAAAAAGACTACGTTATAAATATGAGTATCAGTTAGTAGTGACCAGACGCCTAGTTACAGTGGTAGAATGCTAAGCACCCACAAAAGACTACGTTATAAATATGAGTATCAGTTAGTAGTGACCAGACGCCTAGTTACAGTGGTAGAATGCTAAGCACCCACAAAAGACTACGTTATAAATATGAGTATCAGTTAGTAGTGACCAGACGCCTAGTTACAGTGGTAGAATGCCAGTGAAACTTTCGAATCAGTGTTAGTTGCTGCATATTTGCAGTTATTCGATCGATTAGCAATATAATTAATTATACAAGTACTTTATTTTTTACGTATAATGTACTAGCGATTGCGAGGTATTAACGTTTCAACGGTTTTTTTGTAAATTTAGACCAACAACTTTGTACAAGTTACAACATTGTACAAGCTTGTAGATGTGTTTAATTAATCAGTACTGCTACATGAAGTGGATTTCAAGTAATTTTCAAATAATAATCTAAAAAAAAACAACAGTGTAACGACAGGACGTTCACAACAGTTTGTTTACAAAATATGTGACCTGGTAAGTCCAGGCGATTAGGTCGTTCGACTCGTAATTTGAGGTTTGCAGGTTCGAATCCCCGTCACACCAAATATGTTCGCTCTTTCAGCTGTGGAACGTTATAATGGTACAATTAATCTCACTGTTCGTTGGTAAAAGAGCAACCAAGAGCTGGTGGTGGGAGTTGATGACTGGTCTTACTCTGCTAAATTCGGGATGGCTAGCGCAGATAGTCCTCGTGTAGCTTTGCGCGAAATACAACAAACAAACAAACGAAATATTATCTTTAAAGTTTTAAACAGGTTCTAGTCCCTCAAACAAAACATTTTTGTAGCCAAAAGGAATAGCGGGGAGAAGAAACAACTACTGCAGCCTTGTTTCTGTTTACAAAGTTTGCTTGTCGTGCAAACATGAACTTGGGAGCTGCGCTGAATGTAAATTAGTTTATGAATAAAGTGATGCAGTGTAAGTAATGCCAAGTTACCTTGTTTCTGAGATACTCTCTACTGATTGAACATTATCAGAATTTTACCTGTTTTTTTTGTTTAAGACTTTTTGTCGGGCATATAATTAATATACACATGTTTTGTGTGTTTGTTTTTTGAATTTCGCGCAAAGCTACTCAAGGGCTATCTGCGCTAGCCGTCCCTAATTTAGTAGTGTCAGACTAGAGGGAAGGCAGCTAGTCATCACTACCAACCGCCACTCTTTGGCTTCTGTTTTACCAACGAATAATTTGTAATAATAATTTATGAGAGAGAGAGAGTGTGTCGTGTTTTTAATAGGCTTTCTCATGGGGTTAAATAGAACACTAATTCTACGGTCTTTTCATGAAGTTCATTTTCCCCCTTCATTTGTGCATACAATTTGATAGCGTTAATCAAACTTAAAGCTTGGAATGAAGTATGAATTTCTATTTCCTCACTATCATTTTCATTTTGTTCATCTTCTGAATCTCTCACACTGTTACCATCTTGTGATTCTATTATAGATTTTAAATCAATTTTATCAGTTTCTGTTAAAACATTCTTGTCAACGTTCACAAAACTTTCCGCGTTTACAGAATCATCTGCGTCAATATTCTCAGAGTTTGGATTTCACTAGAATCGTCATAACAAACAACTTTTGTTTAGAAAATGAGGGTATTAAGTAGCTTTCTATAAAATGAGGGTATTGAGTACATTTTCCTTACATTTTAAAATTAAGGAAAATATTAATTTATTTTTCGTGAGAATTATTTAAAGAGTAGAATATTGTATTTAAAAAACAAATATATTTTTATAAATCATGAATCTAATTTAACTGTAAAAATAATGACGGCAGAAAAAAGAACAGAATATATTTAACCAATACTTACTGTAACAAAATGTCGGAAAATTTATTATTATTTAAACAAATTATTAATTAAACAAGAATTTATCAATATTTAATGAAATTATTAATTAAATAAGAAATTAATATTTAATCAAAAACATTTTTCCGCCTTACTCAGGTGCTAATTCTACTTGTTGATAGATGAGGCAGGTGAAAGATAGTTTTCCGTCCACGTTACACAGGTTCCGCTATATAGAGGGCGTTTTATCAGAGAAATATTAAGATAATGCTGGAAAGGTTTGATATTTCCGGCTTGTACAGGTTTTACTGTATTATTATTTAATTTTGGGCAGTGTATTTGTTTTTGTACTTTTAACAACTTCCTTTTTTTTATTGTTTTGACCTTAATTGAATGACACGTTTCTATCGACCACTCAAGGTTCGAATGTGCCCACGTGTAAGCACGTGCGAGGTACAGTTGCGTACCTGAAACGCTATACTTGTATATTATACGTCTTTTGACACTCGTAAATAAACTACACAAAGAGGCACTTCGACCTTGATCAACGTGGTTTGTCATTTACTATATGTTTTACTGAAATACTGTATGTTACGAGGCTTAAGAGAATGAGACATCCAAAGTTCAAAATGTTGCCCATAGAAGAATGTTACGAATTTGTTATTTTGAAAACAATACTGATATTTCTGTTTAGTGTTAACCATTCCATATTTAGTGGTTGTACTCTCTATCGGTTAACTTTTTAGTTTTCTAAACAGTTGACGTGAAGCCTTTTTGGTCGATGGTTCGTAAAACAAGAACGGAAACTGGAATAAATATTCGAATTTCATTGTTTTGTAAAATTCGAACGCTGAAAGAAGTCTTGATCTCGTTGTACAAAAGCCACCAGCTGTGTCCCCAAAAATGAATACACACGTGTATGTATACTTGCCTGGGAGAGAATACAGGAGGGGGTAAGTGTGGGGAGGAACTGTGAATGTTACCTGTGTGCTCTGTCTCACACTAATTAAGTTACATTTTTTTTCGACCCCACATTTTGGTCTCAAAATCCTCCAGTGTAAACATTACAACTTCTGAAATATAATCCTCTATTTCAAGGAATAACTAAAATGTACCAAAGGTGAAATTCTGCTACCATTAAGTACCAGAACTTATTTTTTAAGGTGGTACTAGGTACTAGTACCTGTATTTATTCATGAGCTTTGTCGTTTTTCTACGTTTATACGCAGGTCCTTTTCTTTTTCATAAGTAGGTCCACTTCCTGCAAGTGAGTACCTATTTATTAGTGTTTAGAATTTCACTCCTGGCTAACAAGTACTTCCCTCGTTTAGTGTAAGTAATGTTGTTCAGGTTCTCTTGACCAGGAAAACAGCCATTCTTCTGACCGCGACTGCACGTGGGAAGTTTCCAATTAAAAATCAATATTGGTAGAATTAGAACTGACGAGAACCTAATCAAGGTCGAACGGGTTTTTCTATCGTGTGTCGGTTGTCGAATTCTTTAAGACAAAGACTCGAATTACCCTATTATTTTCTAAATTAATTTTCAATCATATAGAATGGATAATTTGTTGTTTGTAGTTTTCTAGAGGTCGTATTTAATTATTTGAGCTGCAGAGACACATTTGAAACTGTACAGTTCCTATGTTATGTGAGTGTTAAAAGGAGAAAGAAACTTCTGCATTCTGTGACATTAGTCACCACTTCAGGATTACTTTTTATTGCGTATGTACAATCTACAGACACTTTACAGGGACACTTCACAGTTCCTGTGTTCCCACAGTGTTTGAACGAATCATTTCTCTTCCCACCCCCCTTCTCGTTTTGCTTACGCATGGGAACGTAAATATTTTTTATTAATTGATGTTTTAACAAGGGCCATGGTGCATTCAGTAGTGACCATGTGCTATTATAAATTACACGCGCATGTGACCACAACAATTTTTATGTAGATGTTTTCAACTTTGTCAGCATTTTTCTTCTTCTAAAATTCTAGAAATTAAACGTCTCGGTCTCTGGAAGTGGGTCAGTGTTATAAGACTGTTAGTTTCTGTTGTGAATGACAGGTGAAAGTGTAGGCGTGTCCATGTTTCAGCTGAGGGGTGATAAGCGAATCCACATTTCAATTTAATGGTAAGAGACGAATCCATGTTTTAGTTGAGACGTGATACGTACCTTTGGTTAAATGGCTCACTTCCTTTTCTGTTTGATTAATGTTAGATCGTGTGAAGTTTGGTGTTCTTTTTGTATAAACATCATCTGGTCAGAGAAAGTTTAATGATTCTTCTTAATGTGTCAAATCTGCGGCAGACATCGACGACCATGTCATGCCAGACTTCTCTGTTGTCAATCCTCCTTATCAACTTGATGTTGCTCAGTGAGTTCTTGGTGACATGGTTATTGAGACTGTCGATATATTTAGTTCTTTGACACCCTCTGCTTTTCCTCCCTTCTAATTTTCCACATAGCATCTGTTTCTCTATCCCATTCTTCCCACAGATGTGTTCTAGAAATTCCATTTGTCTCTTTCTTATAGTTTTCATGAGGGACCTTTTGTATCCTGCCAGTTCCATGACTTCCACATTTTTTTTCTTTCAGTTCATGATATTTTTAGCATCCTTCTAAGGAACCACATTTCAGCAGCTTCTAATCTCTTCTCTGTATCTTTGTTCAGTGTCCAGCTCTCACAGCCATATAAGAGAACAGACCATACATATGATTTCAAGGTGTTAATTTTAGTAACATTTGTTATGTTCCTGTTTGTGAATATGGACTTCATTTTATTGAAAGTATCCTTGGACATTGCAATTTTTTTCTTTATTTCTCTGTCACTCTTTGCATTTGATGTTATGGTATATCCAAGGTATTTGAAGCTTTCGACTTGTTTTATTCTCACGTCCTTGCCGGTTATGCTACATGTGGGTGTAATTGATTGTTTTGAGATAACCATGCACTCTGTTTTCTTTGCGTTTAACTGCAAGCCTTTTTCTTCACTCTCGTCTACTGTTGTTGTGAGGAGAGTCTGTAGATTTCGTTCGGAGTCCGCAATGAGGACTGTGTCATCAGCGTAGCGCAAGTTGTTGATATTGCATCCGCCTCCTTTGACTCCCTGATGTTCATTGATGTTTCGTAGGATTATTTCGCTGTATAAGTTAAAAAGATCTGGTGAAAATACACATCCCTGCCTCACCCCTCTTTCAATTGGTCTATATTCACTCAATTCATTTTCAATTTTGATAGCTGCCATTTGCTGCCAGTAAAGGTTTTTAAGGATTCTTAGATCTTTAGCATCGATGTTCAGGTCTGACAACATGTCGAATAGGTCACCATGTCTCACTTTGTCAAAGGCTTTAGAATAATCGATAAAACATAGATATAAATCCTTTTGTACTTCCAGTGATCTTTCCATGAGCATGTTTAGAGCGAAAATTGCATTTCTAGTGCCTTTATCGGCTATAAATCCAAACTGAGTATCAGAAATCTCTGGTCTTATCTTATTCCTCATTCTATACATGAACACTCTTAAAAGAACCTTGGTAAGATGACTCATTAGACTAATTATCCTGTACTGTTCACAGTCAGTTGTTCCGGGCTTTTTCGGCAATGCAGTAAAGACCGATTTTTTAAAGTCTTCCGGTATTTCACCCGTGACATAAATAGTGTTCAATGATTACGTTCAGTCAAACCCAAGTAAGGACATTACAAACTGTTTTTTTTTTTTATTTCGCTCAAAGCTACTTGGGAGCTATCTGCGCTAGCCGTCCCTAATTTAGCAGTGTAAGACTAGAGGGAAGGCAGCTGGTCATCACCACCCACCGCCAACTCTTGAGCTACCATTTTACCAACGAATAGTGAGATTGATCGTTACTTTATAACGCCCCCACGGCTGAAATGGCGAGCATGTTTGGTGCGACGGGAATTCGAATACGTGACCCTCAGATTATGAGTCGAACGCCTTAACCCACCTGGCCATGCCGGGCGTAAAAATTGTTTAGTTGGAAAGACGTTACGTTAGTTTGTTTAATCTTATTGTATCTGTAGTTTGTAAACTAGTTAGAACAGTACCCTTGTGAACGTTGTAAACTATAGTTAGAATGATACCTCGATGCTATGTAGTTAAGAACAGTACCCTTGTGAACGTTGTAAACTGTAGTTAGAATGGTACCTCGATGCTATGTAGTTTAGAGCAGTTCTTTTGTGAACGTTGTAAACTGTAGTTAGAATAATACCTCGATGCTATGTAGTTAAGAGCAGTTCTCTTGTGAACGTTGTAAACTGTAGTTAGAATGATACCTCGATGCTATGTAGTTAAGAGCAGTTCTCTTGTGAACGTTGTGAACTGTAGTTAGAATGATACCTCGATGCTATGTAGTTAAGAGCAGTTCTCTTGTGAACGTTGTGAACTGTAGTTAGAATGATACCTCGATGCTATGTAGTTAAGAGCAGTTCTCTTGTGAACGTTGTGAACTGTAGTTAGAATGATACCTCGATGCTATGTAGTTAAGAGCAGTTCTCTTGTGAACGTTGTGAACTGTAGTTAGAATAATACCTCGATGCTATTTTTATGATTGAAAAAATATTACCCTTATATTTCCAACTAAATTTTTGTAGTTTTTACTACAGGTGGGGATCCAAATACTCCACGTTCAATTATTTAGTTATTTTACTTCTTGTAGCACTTAGACCTGGCCATGGCCTGGTGGGGCGAGCGTTTGACTCGTAACCTGCCGATCGCGGGTTCAAAGCCTGATGCCTAACATGATGGCCCTCTATCATCTGTGAGAATGTCATAATATGATAGTTAATCCACTCTTCGTTGTTCAAGTGTTAACAATGAGTGGCGTTAAATAACTACGCTCTCTATTCTGTCACTTAAAATATAGAAACAGCTAGCACAGATAGCCCTCGAGCAGCCTTGCGTAAAATTTAACAGACAGACAGGCATAATTGACCCAAAAGAAAAATTGATAAATATATAAAGTCTGTAGTGTGTTTCTGCGTTAATTTGTATATGATATAGAAGATAGGTAAATGCTTTTCTTTCTTTTTGTGTGTTTTATGGTATTAGCGACCACTCGGCAAAGACTTGGACTCCAAACTAATTCGGTGCTTCATTTTAGAAATATGTTAAAATATTGGCTTGGGTTCTTTGGTAGAAAGTACAGAAGAGGTTAAAGTTCAGTTTAAACTTTATCCAGAATAATTCCAGTCTTGTTCAGTTAACTTAAAATCTGTTTCTTCGTAAGTAAATTACAACTAATGGTTACCGAAGATAAACAATGGATGGTAATGCCTTAAATATTCAACAAGATTGGTACAAACAATTTTTCATAACACTAATATATTTTAACATACAAACAACAATAAAGTTTATAACAATGGTTATTACAAATGATTTATATACAACAGTTTTACAAACTTACAGACAATACTGAGTCTAATATCCAGTTTAGAACTGACTATTTTATCGATAATCCAGATCCACGACGAGCAAATTAATTCTGAGTTGATACTGTCAAACGTCGCTTTAGTTGGCTAGCTTGGCTGGCCTCACACCGCTTAAGTTGACTTTTTACTGACGAAGATATTAAAACTTTCAACAATGATCGAAAACACTTTAGCGTTTTCGCAAGACAAATATTGTTGATTCTTAATCTCAAGAATCTTCTACAAATTTAGAGAACAAGCGTGATTGCGCAATACATATTCAACAGTATACGTCAAATGCATAAAAAGAAACTATAGTGAAACACACATAGATATTAAAATGAACGAATAACGAAATTCGGCATCTTTTCTGTGTCTTACTTTTCCAAGTGATTTAACTGAGGTGGTAACAGCTGGAAGCGCATTGCTGTTGGCAGTGTTCATACCAGGTACGACACGTCGTATTGCCTCCTACGTCACAAGGTAAAAACCGTAAGAGGCGAGTCTTATGTATTACACTTTCATATAGCCTGAAACTGAAATAAATATGTCGATATGTATCCAATTTATGGTACTTGCCAACAAGTTTGATAACAGTTTCTCTTTTTTAATACAAATATATTTAATACACAAACAATAATACAACGAACAATAACGGTTATTGCAAGTAATGATCTATGTACAAAAGTTTTATAGATATCTAGTCGTTTTGGTCTGAAACTTCCTTGATTTGTTATCGAGAGTTCACGATGAGCGAATTAATTTCGAGTTCACGTAAATTCAATTCATTTAATTGGGAGTTACCCAGCTCTGCGTTCTTCGTTGATCAGACGTCGAGATTTTTACCGTTGAAATTATATAATGTTTCAGAAAAATACTAATGTCCAATGTGAATCCACAGAAGTTAAATGGTTTGTAATGTTCGAAATGTATAAACATTCCTGGTCAAATGTCTGAAGTTCTCGATTGATCACAATTATAGCTTCCGAGGTTCATTGCATATATACCAACTATAGTAAACTAATTACATATATTGTCTCTAGGCGGTCTCCCCCTCTGTGTGGATTCTTGTACGGGGTTATGTTCTTTCAGTTTAACTCCTCTGGGATCTAAACATCCACCCGCGTGTTTGCCGTGCGTGGTGACGCGTGAAGGGGGGAGGAGAGGATTCTGGTGGTTGAGGGGTCCAACCCTAACGCACCATTTTGGCTTTGACTTCCTGTAGATGGACGGGCTTGGGGTGGTCCACCTCGAGTCAATCGTCTGGTACACTTTGGCTAGGGTCAGCCAAGTACCAGTGTTGGATATTCTCAACAGGTATTGTGGACATTGTATATGATGCTGGTGTTTGAGTATAGTGCTCACGAAAGCCTGGCGTTGCTACAGTGTCCTAGTTTGGCATTGTAGTGCGTCCCCTCGTAGGACTACATGGTGGGTGGGGTCAGTGGGCATCGAAACATTCTTTTTTATTATGAATCTCCTAAATAAAAACTTAAAGAGTGAAAAACAGTCCATGGATAAAGAACTACATCTTGAAGATTCTGAACAGCAATCTTCAACTTCTTCATCAACTGTTCTGAGATTACATTCCTTATCAGACAAATCTTTAAGGCAAATGTCTCCCTATTTTATTCAGAAGGGACTACAGGGACTTGCTGGATCTCCAAAGTCAGTCAAAAAGCTCTACTCTGGTGACATATTGGTGGAAACATCCACATCTAAACATAGTGAACTCCTCTTAAATTCAAAGGCGATTAAGGACATATCCATTGAAGTTATGCTCCATGTTACTTTGAATTCGTGACGAGGAGTTATTGTTGAGAGGGATTTGAAGAACATCCCAGAGTCAGAGATTCTCACTGGTTTTTCCACCCAAGTATTTTCTGCAGTGAGGCATATCTCCACTAGTAAAGATGGAATTATGATGCTGACCAATGTCTTCATCTTAACATTTACATCATCGCGTCCACCTGCTACCATCAAAGCAAGTTACCTTAATTGCAAGGTATGGCCATACATTCCAAACCCTCTCAGATGTTTCCAGTGTCAGCGGTTTGGTCACTCGAAGACATCATGTCGTGATTCCTTGACATGTGCTCGTTGTGGTGGCAATGCCTAAGAGTGTGAAACAGACTCTCATTGCGTTAATTGCAACGACTCTCACCCATTCTACTTTCGTTCTTGCCCTAAGTGGTTGGAAGTAAAAGAGATGCAGAGTTTGAAGACGATTCAAAACATTACTTACTCTCAGGCTCGAAAGTTATTGTCCCCACTTCATCTCAGATGTGTGCTACTGCACTTTGTTCCACTACTACAGTGGGAGTGTGGATGGATCTCTTTTCTGCCTCCAAAAGAATCATTCTCAAATCATATGAAAAGTCGCTTGACCTCCATGGTTAAAAAAGTTGATGAATTAATGTCAATACCTATCTATGAACCTAACATTCATTCCAGAAAACTTCAAGATCTACTTCCTTTGGTTCCGATATGCGGGCATTTCCTCAGGTACATCATCATCCCCTTCCCCAAGATGCAAAACGATCATTCGTTCACGTCCTCAGTCTCTGGAAGCCTCTTCCAACCACAGAGACCTGCCCAATCGATCCAGAGCAGGATCCATGGAGGTCGAAAGACCACCCTCGAATAAAGAAAAAAGACGTGGTCGAAAGCAGAAGGGCTCTCTACTCAGTTGACACGGAAGGCTCAAAAACGGGCCTGGGATACTTTTCGTAGGTATCCCACACTCTCGAACCGCATCACTTTATCAGACCCGTGCACATGCTTTGCAGGTAAGATGTCAAAGCTAGAAGGAATCTTGGATTAAGTTCACAACCATCATCTCTTCTACCAACAGTTCCAAAGTCATATGGGACAAGGTTTGAAAGGTCAGTGGGCAATATAATTCTGTCCCCCTCTCGATCTTGCTCTCTGATGGCTAGGAAGTAGCTAATACCCGGAGCATCACTGATGCTCTAAATGAAAACTTTTGCCGGGTACCTAGCACTTCTGCTTCATTCCCCAACTTTTTAGCCATCAAGTGAGCACTTCTTTACTTTCAAGCTGATTGTCTCTATGATTATAATCATCCCTTTACACTGGTGGAATTCAAACTAGCCCTTCATTGGTCTGGCAGTACATTGGTCGGACCTGATGATGTACACTATGAAATGCTGCACCATCTATCTCCTGCTCCTTTTGCTATATTTCTGATTGTTTTTAACTGGATTTGACAGGAGAATGTTTTTTCTGATGCCTGGCACCAGGCTATTGTCCTACCCTTCTCTAAGCCTGGGAAGGATTCCAAGATTTCTTCAAACTAACATCCAATTGCTTTGACGAGCTGTCTCTTTCAGACCTTAGAGAGAACGGTTAATGCTCAGTCTTGTTTAGTTCCTCAAATCAAACAACCTCCTCTCGCCCACCCAGTGCATGTTTCGACGATAGCGCTCCATCATGGACCATCTGATTCGACTTCAAACGGCATCAGAGAAGCCTTTCTCAAGCAACAACAGCTTGTATTACTGTTCTTTGACCTTGAGAAGGCTTATGATAATGCATGTCATTTTGCGAGACCTCCACTTTTATGGGTTGCGTGGTCATTTGCCCATTTTTATTAAAAACTTTTAATGGATAGGCGATTCCAAGTTTGACACTTTCCAGTTCTTTTCAACAGTAACTTGGAGTCCCTCAGGGCTGTGTTTTGAGTGTCACACTTTTCAGTAAAGAGATTAATGCCATCACTGAACAACTCCCTCTTACTGTTGCATACGGGCTCTATGTCGCCGACTTTCACATCTCACTTCAGTCGTCGAACATGAGGTATATTAAGTGGCAGCTACAGACTGCCATTGATCATTTACTGAGGTGGACCACAGCAAACGGTTTTAACTTCTGTCTCTCTAAAACCGTTTGCATGCACTTTTGCTGCCAAACGGGTATTCACCTCGATCCCGAACTCTGTATTGGTGACACTGTGCTTCACGTGGTACCTGAGACAAAGTTCTTGGGGCTTATCTTTGACTGTAAGCTGACCTTTATACCACACATCAAGCAGCTACGATTTGAATGTACAAGGGCAGTGAATATCCGTGTCCTCTCTTCCACCACAGTGGGAGCAGATCTATGTTCTATGCTAAAGATATATCATGCTTTTATTCGATCAAAACTAGACTGGTTCACTGATCTATGGCTCTACCAGGACTTCAGTTCTACACCGGTGCTTTCCACACTTCCCCAGTCTAGAGCTTGTACAAAGAGTCTCACGAACCTCCTCTTATCTTTAACTGTAAGCTAAACTTTGTACCACACATCAAGCAGCTATGGGTCAAATGTACAAGAGCACTGAACATCCTCCATGTCCTCTCATTCCACCACTTGGGAAGCAGATCGACGTTTTATGCTAAAGGTATATCGTGCTTTTATTAGATCGAAACTAGACTATGGATCAGTGGTCTATGGCTCTGCCAGATCATCAACCTTAACGATTCTAGACCCCATTCATCATCAAAGGCTTTTGCTCTGCACCGGAGCTTTCCACATTTCCTCAGTTCAGAGCTTATACATAGAGTCTCATGAACCTTCTTTGCACCTCCGACGTTTGCAACAGTCTTTACTGTATGTTTCGAAACTTCGTTCCATACCACAGCATCCCACCTGGGGATGTGTTTTCCTTCATTGGTGAGCCATGCTTATTCAGAACAGACGATCTGCTGTTGTTCCTTTTGGCCTTCGTATCCAGGTGCAGTTGGATGAAATAGGTCTGACCTTAGATAACACTGCTCTATCCACTGGTCAGCCTATCCCACCATGACTTATTACAATTCCCAAATGTGACCTTTCTTTAAGTCATCTAAGAAAAGCAGATACTCCCGATTGGAAATACTGTCTGTTATTTGCTTCCATTCCTTCCATTCCTATTTATACAGATGGTTCGAAATCAGGTGCCTCTGTGGGCTCTGCCATGGTTTGTTGAGGTTTAGTGGTTGCACACAGAAATCCACTCTGCAGTTTTTGTGTTCACTGCTGAACTGTACGCCATTTCTCTTGCCCTGGATCACACAGAAGCTAAGCAGTACTCAAACTGCACTATTTATACTGAAGCGATTCCATGGCCAGTAGAGAACTAAGCGAGTTATTATAAATAGCCAAATGGCTTGGCATCCACGGAAACGAGCTCACGGACACCGTAGCTAAATTTATCTGCTCTAGTGCTATCACTGACTGCTCTGTCTGTTTCATACGTGGACTATAGTCCTGTATTCAAGGCTCGGCTTCGTGCCAGTTGGCAGTCGACTTGGAGTGAGGAACGTGAAAACAAGCTTTTCCAAATAAAACTTTCTTTTGGACTTTGGCCATCTTGCTTCCGTCAGTATCGGAAAGAGGAAGTTGTACTAACTATACTATGCATTGGTCACAGCTTTTTATCTCATTGATTTCCTTTGTCCGGGACTGATGCACCAATGTGTTGTCTGTGAGACATCCAGGTTACAATAAGCCACATTTTACTATCTTGCTGTCGTTGTGATTCTCAACAACGGCACCAATTTAAACATGTTTTGTCTCAAAGTTTATCCATAACGTTGGACAGTGTCATTGGCGATGATGACATTGTTCACCTTACAAATATATTTAGTTATTTAATTTTTTTAATGCTATTTAAGTTTTTAATTTATAAATTAGATCTTTTATTGATATGATTCATTTTTAAGAATTAAAGTACAGCTAGTTTGATATGAAATTAGAAAATGGCCATAACGTCAAATAACTCGAACCCAGGACTGGAAAGATCAACTTCAGGTGACTGACACTGATTTTTGAACTTACCCGTTAGTCATCCTGGCGAGTTATAATAATTAAAATTATGCTCCAGAAAGTCCTTTACAACTTGTATTACTGTAGTTTCTCTCTTACTGCTGTAAGTTAGATATAAAAATTGGATTTAATGCTGTTTATATTTTCAATTCAAAAATTAAACTTTTGTTTTTTTTACCTTGATTTCTTTTTACAAATTTTAATAATTTTACTTTAATTTTAACTTTTTACCGGATGTTTGGCGCAGATAGCATAGTCGTTTTGCGCCTTAAAACGCCCTAACAACCAACCAGGCGCGTCTCGTTGGTTACATTTGTAGACGTGAGGAGAGTTTCCAGAAATTTCAGCCTGCACAACTATATAAGCGACATACTAGTGTTTACGTACACACATAGTATACTGTTGATTCTTAAAATGGAGAATTTTCAACAACTTCAGTGAATAGGCAAGAGTTTCGCAATACAGATTTAACAGTATGCATTACGTACAATTTTAAGTATAAATTTAACTTAAACATCAATATTAAAATAGATATAAAGGTGTAATAAAAACTGAAAGATTATGTGATAAACATTCGTATAACGAAATACTGTTCTTGGTTTTTGTCTTAAAAACAGCAAATTTCATCATTTTGGCTTCTACAATTTTGTCTTGGCCAGGTTTGATGTGCCGCTTTACTTTAATATATTATTAATATATTTTTGTTAGTAGAAACTTTGTTTGCCATGTTACTTATACTATCTAAAACCTTAATATTTTTCTTTTTTTTTGCCGTGGCACAGCAGCTCATAGAATGGCTCTGATTTTTTTTAATTTTTCAAGTACAACCTTTTAGCTCTTAGCTCCTTCTCTTGTCCGATTTGAGATCTAATTACCGCCGCGGCCAATGATGATTCCCTTTTGTTTTAATTCAGCGACAAGTCTGGGAGGCTTGCATAAAAACGGGGTTTCGATACTTGCGCTGTGCACACAAGAGAAATTGTTGTGTCGCTTTGTGCTTAGTAACAAACAATAGTGATATAGGGCCAAACAATAATAATGTGAAATGTCAGAGGACATAAAAAATATGTTTACAAAATACCAGGAAAATGTTAATAATTTATTGTGATAGAGTCCAAGAAAACAACGAAAATATTTCGTTATAGAGAGCTAAGAAAACGATAACTGTGTTGTAATAGAGCGCCAAGAAAATAATGACAATATTTTGTTATAGAGGGCCAATAAAACAATAATAGTATTTCGTTATAGAGGACCAAAACACAGTAACAGTATTTTGTTATAATGGACCAAGAATAAGTAAGCTAAAATGTTAGTAGACCACAAATACTTATTATAAAATAACAAGTAAGTAGTAATAACCTGTAGTGGTAGAGGACAGATGGATCATGGAAAACAAAAACATCTGTAACTCATGAATAGTTGTGAGGGGGGGGACTTCTTCAGAGAGTAGATATCCTGTAGATTATTGAAGATTTAGAACTTGTCAGAAAATGAACGTGCACGGCCATTTGAAACCTCGTTCTAATCATTACCTAAGCCTAACTAACATCTTACTGTTATCGAGCTCTATAATTTGTTAAAAACTATACCAGTTTTCGTCTGTTGTATTATTCTCATAAAATATAAAGTTTGTGATCTCTTCCCTCCCAAAACTGCGTACACGGTAAGGTTGAAAAACAATAACTGAATGTAATTAAAACTCTAGCACAATAAGAGTACACGTAACCATAAAACTCTAGCACAATAAGAGTACACGTAACCATCGCTATTTGACTGAGCAAGTGCGTCGTCGAAGCATTATTCCTCTAATAAGGCGAACATTGCTAGAGATTTTGATAAAGGAAAATAGCAGTAATTAGTTAAGCCAATATAAATTGTACGCAGTTGTTTCGTATACTTATTAAATGTAACATTATTGTTATATTTCAAGATGGTGTATGGTATATAGTTAAAAATGACACCAGTTATACAGAACAGTGGGAGGAAAAATGAGACCGTATAATAGTCACTTATAAAAATTATTCCAGTAATTCTGTAGAGTGTGCGAAAAACGTTTGTTAGAACTATGTAAAAAATTATACCCGCATCATTTTATTAGTCATCAGCTTTTCTTCCAACCTATCTTCAAATCTAATTATACGCCCAAAGTAGCGCTGCGTCCATCCTATACTAGTATCCTTTACGATACAAAAAAAAAAGGAATCATTGGGTCTCAAACGACACAATTTTGTGAAAGAATTACAACAATAAGGTTCGCCATTTTTTCTGTATGCCTTTCTGGAAAAGTCACTTACTTATTTACTTAAATGAAAATTTGTTGAAATATTTAAATCTTAGTTCACTCCACGAACACGTTTCTATAGTGATTTAGGCAGCTTTGTAAGTACAATAAGCCTTTAATTAATACTGTGAAACAGTCATTGTTAATTCTCAGACAGGTGGTGTTAAACGGTGATGTTTATGTCCGTTATATATTTTTCATCATGATCACTACTATTAAGTATTACAGTATCTAATTATACAAGAGCTAACTCGTTGTAATCTGTTAAGATTTCAATTTATTACCGTGTGTTGCCGTCTTATTTTATCGTTTCCTCAGCATTTGTTCTTATATTTATTTCTGAATTTGAACTATAATGAAAAGCAGTTGTTCGGATTATTAAAAAAGCATAAATAACTTGATTAATTTGTCTATTTCCCAAATAAAATAATATAGATTAACGATTTTTTTTTTTGTCGAAAGTCTTAAAGTTTTAGTAGCATCGCAAAACTACATAACAGTTTCACTGATCCACTTTCGTTTGTTCATGTTTTAATGACAGCAGAATATGAAAGGCTCTCACACTTTATATTTTGTTGAGATGTGTGTGGTTATTAATACAGAGGTTTAGTACGTTATGTTTAAACGGCTATGGAGACGTGTTATGTTACAATCAATGTAGCCGTGTCCGGTTGTGTTCTGTTTAACGACCGTGCATCTGGGTGATAGCCCTGTTGCGTAGGTTCCGTTGATAAATTTCCGTCTATAGCACACAGATTTTCCCTGAGTAATTTCCGTAACTTATCTAGTCCACGAGGATTACGTTTCCTGGCGACCAATCGCAAAGGAATCCATATTTGCCTCTTCCGGCGTCTTGACTGGTATTTTTTCGCATTAATATACGTTTAATTCTGTATCTGGTTGAGGCATGCGACGGTTGAAACGATATATCACAGCAGCAATTTGTATCGCTTTACCGAGCGGAAATCAATCTTCGTGTTCTACGTATCGCCTGGAGTAGGGTGGCTTTTGCCACTGAACTGTGTGATAGTGAGTTTTCAGCTGTTATTATTTAATATTAAGAACTTTCAATTGAAGATTAAAAACAAGACAGTCGGTTACTTACTTTATATTTATTCCATTCTCCTTTTGATTGAATAAATTTGATATATATTTATAGAAACAGTCAGTTTTTATTCCCTGGTCATACTGGATTCTGTTTGACAGGCCAGAAAAACACTCGAAGGCCTGGCATGGCCAGGTGGTTAGGGCGCTCGACTCGCAGTCTGAGGGTTGCGGGTTTGAATCCCTGTCACACATAATATGCTCGCCCTTTCAGCCGTGTTGGCTTTATAATGTGACTGTCAGTCCCATTATTTGTTGGTAAAAACAGTTGCCTAAGAGTCGGCGGCGGGTGGTGGTGACTAGTTGCCTTCCCTCTTGTCTTACATCCCTAAATTGGGGACGGTTAACGCAGATAGCTCTCGTGTAGCTTTGTGCGAAATTCAAAACGTGTGAAAGCACTCCGACTACAATTATAGCAGTGTTGGTTGTCACGTGTTTTTTATGTTCAAAATTGTTGTAACATAGCGTACTCGCCTGTGTGTATGTGTGTTTTCTTATAGCAAAGCTACACTGGGTTGTCTGCTGAGTTCACCGAGAGGAATCGACGCATGTCTGTAGAACAAATACAGCAGTAACGATGCACAAACCACCAAGTCGAGCACGTAATCAATAGATTAGAGGGATCGAACACTAAACACTCAGCTGTTGTACTTGAAATGGTCATATCCTCCATTTTTAAACCCATTTTTAAATTAACAGTTTTATAAAAAAGACAAACAACTAATCCGTTTTCTTCAGAAAATATTTTTATATTGTCTTTGTATGAAGAAGGGAGAGATTTTGAAGTGTGTGTGTTTGTGTATAATCAATTCTTGGAGATTCATCCTTACACAATAAACCAATGTTGTTGTTGTTTTTTAAGATCGAGGCGACCTCTTACAAACATCATCGAACATCAGCTTATTTCTATGTATTGGGTTGAGGAATAATTCGTGAGCTTTTTTTCAAGTTAAAAAATATATTCATAAATGAAACGCTTTCGCAAAATATTTCATGTCATTTGGTAGATAATATTTTGCTCTAATAGATGGTGTGTTTGATTTTCATATGTCTTTAATTTTTGCTTTCATTTTCAGCTCATTAAATGGAATGTCAAGTGGACAAAATCGAGCATTTTCGACACCATCTGCTTTTCGCATTTAATTTCTTGCAATTTCGTTTAAAACAATGCATACTATATACCTAGGTATTACATGAAATAAAGTATCATAATAAATGTTTTGGGTGTCATGTGTTCATGCATTGAAGTATTGTATAGTCTTGCATGTAATGCTTGAATGAAATTATTTAAAAACGCTCACGAATTATTCCTCAACCTAATATTAAAACTGTATTATACTTTCTGTATTGAATAATTACGTCATAGTTCTTTACTGGTATTCCATTATCAATTTACTGTTCTTATATTGCACTGTTATTATTGCACTGTCATGCGTAGTTTTGTTGTACTAACCCTCTACTGTTTTATATTGTTATTGTTAAAAGTACTGTAATATTATTTAGTGGTCTACCGTATTAGCAGTGTTCTATGTTGTTACGTTAATGTTTTCTATATGTGTATAGTTGTATATGCAGTTAACTTACTGAATCGCAGTAGTCTTGGAAAGCCCAGTGCTAAAACATTGTGCTCTTGATATATCGGTATTCTAAGACTGTTCACTTGCTACAGTAGGTTTCGATTGATTTGTAGGATTTTAATATCTTGTATACTGTTTGGGAAATGACTTATTTAAGGAAAAAAATGTAAGCACATGTATATTTTCTTTTTAGATTCATGTACGTGTATGAGGTGTAATGTTTCTGAAATCGTATATAACATTAAATTCATGGGGTTCAACAATTTGGAAACACACACAAAAAAAGTGGGCGTTTTCGAACCCGTCCGCGCTAGGAACAAAACGATGTAAACCAATAGCGAACCTTCTGTACAAAGACGATAATCAATCCTGTCATGGTTCATGGCTTAACTCAAACAGCACTTCGCCAGTCAGGCTATGGAATCTTCGTTCCCGTTAAGGCCACTTACACGCCATGTTTCCCGCTGTGCTTTGCGAGACGATAAAATAAGCACTAACTTAAGTACTCGTTGCAAGTTAATTATCTAAAGGGTAAAATATTTTAAGTTAATGAAAAGCCTGTCACCCGACAATACTTTTTGGGTCACTGCACTGACATAATACTAAAAGTTTTTTTTTTTCATGCTACGACGAGTTCAGTAACTGCAAGAATAGCATATGAATAATTCTTGTTTTGATTTTCCATAGGGAATATATCTGTTACTTTCTTCTTCACACAAAAAAGTTGTTTTTGTATCCTGATAGGAGAATTTTAAGATAAAAGTTGAAGTGTGATTCAACAGGTACTTTTATAACATCTTTCCACGGTTAACGTGTTTATACAATAAGAGATAATTATTGAAAGTGTATAACAATAATTAATTTTTTAGGCCTAGTTGACTGACCTCGACGCCATTTTTATACCTGCAGCTCTATCTAGCTAATAAACAAATAATGTTTCTTTCGCTTTATGCATTCCAATTGTAATGTCCTCCTTTTGCGTTTCATAGTGTAATTCGCATATAAAGTTGTATTTCCACCATTTGGTCTAAATAATAATAATGCATTTCAGGTAATTTACTGGGCCATAATTATGAAATTTGTTTGCCCTTGTTTTATTGTTAGTATGAATGGAAGGTGTGATAGTGGCTGTATAAATATGCTCTGAATTGTGTTAGGTTCGAGTACTTATTATTTTCAGCTGTAGGAACACCATATTTAGCGATAGCTAATACTGAAGTAATTTTTTTACGCAACAAAATTGGAAATTTCATTTTCTATGAGAAGAGTTTAATTCGATGTGTCTTACAAAACGTTAAATCCAGATTTAATTTTTAATATATTAATTAAACTTGCTCCTGCGTGGCAGCTGTTTTTAATAACTGGTTAAAAACATCGAACAAACTAGAACTTTTCTGACTAAGTACTTGAAATGAATAAAATATAAACGATAGTTGTTATACAGTAGTGACGTCATACTTATGCTTTGCACCAATCAGAATGCGTAGTTAAAACAGTAGGAACAGTCAGTGCGAACTTTGAAGTGAAACCTTAAATAATACGTGTCCGTATTTAAAAAAAAATTAAAAAATCGTATTATCAGTCGCGGTTCAATAAGGGTTTAAAATGTTAGTTTTCGCCTTCACGTGGAAATGATAACTGAAGCACGTGACATATTCCTGTAATTGAAGAAACACATGAAATTTAAAAGAAAATCAAAGTAAGACTTCAAAATAACAAAAAAAAAGCATAAAGTGTTGAGAAAACAATGATAATATTTGTAAATAGAGGACTGTTCAGGAAGTCGCCACTTGATGTTTCAATAGCTTGAGGTTATGTGAACAACAATAAACACGTGCGTCATGTTTACGTTGTATTATGAACTAGACCCTGCCACTATGTCGTCACCCGTCCAAATCGTACAGTCCATAATATGAAATATTATTTAGAATGAGAAAGTTTGTTTTTTAGTGTATCCAAAGGTACAGGTCCAGCATGACCAGGAGGTTAGGGCACTAGGGTTCAGAGATAGTGTTGACAAGCTGACTTCCCTCTAGTCTTACACTGCAAAATTAGGGACGGATAGCGCAGATAACCCTCGTGTAGCTTTGTGCAAAATTCAAAACAAACCAAACAGGTGCGGAGCTTACGTGTTACCCGGTGAGTACAGCTTCTATCATGTGCATACGTACTGCGTAGTGAAAACGTGAAATAGACGAGTGATAAATCATTGGATACCAAAGCGATGAGGTTTCAAACGACTTCAGCAGAAGACCTTGATCGTCGAACTATCTAGGCAGCCAATGGGGGCACTCATTGGGTTATACAACCTGTTTATCTTAAAATTACAATATATCCAATAACTTATACGGGTCGAACAGCTGTCTAGGAAGTCTTGGCATGTTGCCTGACAGTAAAAAACAACAACAGTGTTCTGACTTGAAATCGTTTTCTTTTATTGCATAGCGTTAGTTGGCCTGGTTTTCTAGTAGGCTCTGGTTCTGCACTACCAAAGTATGTCTCGCTACCTAACAAAATATCCGAGATATTTGTATGCTTCGCCAATATATTTTTCAGGATTAATAAGCTTATGAATAGAACGATTGTAGCAGTAAAAGGTGCGCAAACCGTCGATGGTCACGAGTCATGCGCACAATCAAACTCGAGGCATTGAACATTTAGCTCTAGGCTGTCATACTTGAAATAGGCCACACCCTACACTTGTAACAAATTTTTCAATGAAAATTGTCTTAAAAAGGCAAACAGTTATACGTTTCTTCAAGCATGTTTGGTCAAGAGAAAATATTTTTTATATCATCTGTATATAAACAATGGAGAATAGGGTTAGTTTTACAAATAACTACTTTGGTCACCAAGCCATATTTATGATGACTGATCGAAATGGACAACTTCAAAAGCCTAACGTGGCTACGAGAACGGAATAAAATTTCTCTCTATATTACAGATAATACTGAATAAAATTTCTCTCTATATTACAGATAATACTGAATAATATTTCACAGATCCACCTACTGGCCATAAAGTGTACTGAGATTAGTCCTAGCTCTTCTTCACCGTAGGGTCTGGCTGTACTAATTCCAATATACAAAACCAAAAATGGATGAAGGTTTGTGATAAAAAAAATACAAATACTGTTGAGTATTAATTAGTTCGCTAGCTTCTGGCCTTCAACACTTTAGTTGACCGCTTGGAGATTTAACACATTTTTTTACGTTTTGGGGGCCATTCCTAAATTGTAACACAATATCATTGTATTGTAAATTTATACTGTGGACTAGCGATAAGTTTAAGAACTTAGTGCTAAAATCCGGGTTTGATTCCTTTGTGTGAACAGAAAGAACGCAGATAGCCTTGTATGTGGCTTCGCGCTAAAAACAAAACAAGCTATGGAAGATCAGAAGCAGAACATCATAACAATAACAAGTATGTGTTGCAGCATTTGTTTTGGTATTTTCTGTGAATTGTTTTTCATTTAGATAAATAGGAAGCAATTAACAAAAGATGGCTGGTGCTTCTCTTTCTGTATTAAGGCCTGGAGGTTAGGTCATTTGATTCGCGGGTTCGATTCTCCGTCATACTGAACATGTCGAGTTCACTAATGTGAAAATCATCAAATCATTCTTATAGTGTACCAGTGTGCAAATTTTCGAGTAATTCGTATAGTGTTGCCAGTGTAGGTATTTTCGGATAGTTCATGTGCTGTACCAGTGTGAAAAAGTTCGAATAATTCGTATAATTTACATATTTACTTTAGAGTTCAAAGAATTATGCAGTCACGAAATTAAAAGTTGTGCTTAAATGATATTTGAGAAAGTACATGTGACATATTAAAACATCAATCTGAGCTGCCAGAGGACATTATAAATATCCACATACATCATTCAACCAAGTTCTTTTATATATTTCCTGGTTGTTAACAGTTGACCAATTTATTTTTCTAAATATATGCATGTCTGTATCCTAATATGGTTGAACGTATCACTTCTTTTTGTTTTTGGTTTTTTTTTTTTAATAAGGGAGTCAAAAACAGGTAACTTCCCACTCCAACTTCAGTTCTTAGTCGTTATTAACGTTTGTTTATTCAACAGAACAGGTGTGTTTGAGAAACTTGAGACACTTTTCTTGCCAAGGTTATGAACTGTCAGCGCATGACGTCAGCAGGGAGTAAATGCACTGGTGCATGTTAAACCATTAGAACTACCCTCACATGCCTAACGCTCTAACCTGAGATGGGGCGAGCCTAATAAAACGTATCGTTTTCAACATAAAAAAGCAAGTACTGAAGCAGGTTTCGACTATTTCTCCAATCATTCCTAAACGTGAACCGCAGATGAACCACGTGTGATATTTTATGTTACAAAAAAGGACAGTTTGCGAGCCTTAAAATGAGCACGGGAACCTAATAAATTCTCTCAGATAATAATAAAAAGACACGATGATGGTTGCATTACAATAGCAGTGAAGCATGGTAGTTACTTCTGAACACCCTTACAGACTTGTAGTACAACGTAAAAGAAGGTGATTATTCGAGTCGCACAACCTTATGACTTGTATAAAGTGCTATTAAAAGAGTCTTAGCTTCACTGCTAATCACAAGCGCAATATTACGAGGTAAGGTAGAAAAACTTTCATTAAGGCAAAAGGTTCGATTTACTTTGAATTTCGCGAAAAGCTACACGAGAGCTATCGTCAATAATTAGTAGCGAAAAACTAGAGGGAGCGCAGCTAGTCGATACCACGAACAGCAAACCCTTGAGCTACTCTTTTACCAACGAATAGAGAGATTGACCATCACATTATAACGCTTACCTCCTTTGTTGAGAAGGTCATGAACTATTTGAAAATTTGCACGTTAGTAAACTGTATGAACTACTCGAAGTTTTACACGCTGCTGAACTATATATAAATTATTCGGAAAGGTTTGTAAGAGTTTTCACATTAGAACACTGTGGGGCGCCACTCGACAAATTACGTACTGGTAAATTATAGAAAATCATTCAAACGTTTATATGTTGCTGTGTGTGTTGCCTTATAGCAAAACCACATTGGACTATCTGCTGAGTTGTGTTGGTGAACTATGGGGGAAAGTTTGCGAAAGGCCTAGTCAGCATTAGATGTGATGCGGATCACAGCTTATGTTGTTCTTTAACATTCGCTCGTAGGTTCATAGAATTCTTTTTTTCAAACTGGCGTAATGATATTTCCACAGTTTAAAAGTTATTATTTGATACTTTGTAGTAAATTCACATATTGAATGTCCTCCCCGACCCCGGTGACTCAGCGATAAGCTTCATAGTCTACAACGTTAAAATTCGAGTTTCGATACCCGTAGAGGGTAGATTATATAACCCATTGTGTAAGTTTGCGCTTAATAATAAACATACATACATATAGTGCAATTTTTCCATAATATTTTTTTTTAAAATTCAAAGTCATAAGTGATTACGTGACATTAAACGATTCTGGAGTTTTCATAATCTGATAAGACGTAATTTAGCTCTAAATTCTACTATCATGAAAACATCACGAACAATATTTAAAGCGTGACGTTCTTTATGCCTTGTAACTTGCTGTGAGAATGGACACGTTTTGTTCTTCCAGCTTTCCGAATTTATGTGAAGATGGATAAAAATGTTATCTGTTGGTTAACGTTGCTAGGTGAAATTTCCCGTTTCTGTAATTCTTAAGCAAGCCTAGAAGTTCATCTTTAACTTACCTGATGTTAGAACAGATAAGGCCAATAGAAGCAAATCTCCACTACAAAGAAGGGAAGACTAGATGTGTTAGTGTGGGACGTCAATACCGTATAGAACTTAGTTTTAAACGGTGCGTGCTCATATGATATGACCCAGTAGAACGAAAGGCAGAAATTAAGTGTGTAAAAGGTACCGAAATTGTGAGGAAAGTATCTTTTCTTAATCAGAATTCTGTCCTCCTTATCACTTAGTGTAAAAGGGCAGAAAACCCAAGCCTTTAGGATAATGTGGACATAAACAAGAAATACTTACCACAGTGTCATTATATACCGAGGTTTGGACTGACCACCTCACAATGATTTCATGATATCCCAAGGTTTAGACTTACCACCTCACAACGATGTTGTTATTATGTACCAACATCTGGACTAAGCAACTCGTAACGATATTATTATATTTGAAGGTTTGGACTAACTACCTCACAACGATTTGTCATTATGTACCAACATCTGGACTAAGCAACTCGTAACAATATTATTATGTTTGAAGGTTTGGACTAACTATCTCACAACGATTTGTCATTATGTACCAACATCTGGACTAAGCAACTCGTAACAATATTATTATGTTTGAAGGTTTGGACAAACTACCTCACAACGATTTGTCATTATGTACCAACATCTGGACTAAGCAACTCGTAACGATATTATTATATTTGAGGGTTTGGACTGACCACCTCACAATGATTTCATTATATCCCAAGATATAATGAACACCCAGAGACGTCGTTGGGTGTTTAAAAGATTCGGGGTTCGGACCCATAGACACAAGAATTTTTGGCGGTCCATTTTTGAAGACACGAAATGGAAATTTGGGGCAGGATATCCCCCTCCCCCATGCTAGCGCCTAACGACAAGTCTGGGAACATCCATCTAACAAAGATGTCATTACACATTTACACATTCTGGTTTTGACCACTTGCAGTTGTTGATAATTTCAAATGCGCACAAAGTATTACACAGAAAATTATGTATGTCATCATATTAAAAGTGTACAAAATGTTACACAAATATTATGTGGAGAGTTACGTATGTCGGGTAATATCAACTGTACAAATCAACATACAAATACTCTACTGAGAGTTATGTGTGTCAGATTATTTCACACGTGTAGAGAACATTATACAGATTCTCCACGGAGAGTTGTGTGTGTTTTCTGCAAAGTATTTCTACATTAATCGTTGTCACATTAATGCTCAGAGTTATGTATGTTTTCTCTAAAGTATTTTTACATTAACAGTTGTCACATTCATGCTGGAGGCAAGTTGGAAGCACAAGTTTATTTTTCGCTGGCAACACCGTTTTAAAGCTCGGAATCTACGTTTAAAGCTCATTCATAGAATACGGCAAAATAATGTAATATTTGGGTAAAGTGTAGCACAGTGTTTCCCAAACTCTTTACGTCTGAGGCTCCCCTTGATGTGAACTTAAAAGTTTTGAGCCTCAGACTCTAACCTATAACTTTAACATGGTGGTTAAGTCAACATAATTTCTGTTGGCTTACTGCTTATCTAGAATTAAGTCAACATAATTTCTATTGGCTTGCTGCTTATCTAGAATTAAGTCAACATAATTTCTATTGGCTTGCTGCTTATCTAGAATTAAGTCAACATAATTTCTATTGGCTTGCTGCTTATCTAGAATTAAGTCAACATAATTTCTATTGGCTTGCTGCTTATCTAGAATTAAGTCAACATAATTTCTATTGGCTTGCTGCTTATCTAGAATTAAGTCAACATAATTTCTATTGGCTTGCTGCTTATCTAGAATTAAGTCAACATAATTTCTACTGGCTTGCTGCTTATTTAGAATTAAGTCAACATAATTTCTATTGGCTTGCTGCTTATCTAGAATTAAGTCAACATAATTTCTATTGGCTTACTGCTTATCTAGAATTAAGTCAACATAATTTCTATTGGCTTACTGTTTATATAGAATTTAAAATAATTCAGCATCTTTGTTTTCGGCCCATTTTTTGGTCGCCGAGAAAAATCTTTATGGCCTCCAAAGTTGGGCGCGGCTTCCGATTTGAGAAACACCGATGTAGTACATGACACCAAGTACATGTTTCCTATATATTTGTAAGACAAGTTTCAAACTAACTCTAAAATAAACTGAATAATATGTCCAACGTGTTGAAACATAAATGTAAAGTAATATTTCTTTTTTATTAATATTGTTAAACAGGGATATGTTTACGAAGTTAATAATTTTACACAACACGACTTTGCCAGATAAGTTAGCATCGTGAAGCCCGTATTTTTCCTCCAATCTTCAGCGTGTAGTGTACGTACATATTCAAGAACTGACGTATTCAGTGTGTAATGTTCAAGTAATAACCAAGAACTAACATTTTCGTGACGCTGTTTTGTACTCGTGCATGATGGCCAGCGAACCACGACTGTAACAGAGATAAAATGTTATATGCTTTGCGTCGTATGATAATTGTAATTCAGAAGTGTTGAGGAAGAAGCACGTGAGATAGAACCGGCACGTGTATAATAAGCTGATTACGTAGGTATAAAGGTGTAATATTCACACTTTACTGTTGTGTGTGTGTGTGGAAGTCGCTATATACTGAGGTGAATATACTGGAATAAATAGCTCATAGAAACTTCAAGAGAAACCTCTGTTTGTCAAGAGTTAAGAAGTAATTTTCATCTTTTTATTTTAGTAAAATAATACCGATTAAACTACTGTTGTTTTTGTCAGCTTATCCATTTGAAAAGACCAAACATATTTCCATCAACATGTCAGTTTACGTTTCTACGCAAGGCCTATCGATATGTTTACTTAGTTTTGTAAATATGTTAAATATTTAGCAGTAAAAGAGTGGCATTGTTAGTTTTCACGAGTGGAATTTCGTGAAACAGACTGCTTTAAAGGTTAAGCTTTAGTATTAATCCATTCATCAAAAAGAAACCGTGGTTGCAATGTTAAGTGCGCATATTTCTTGATCGCGGAACACAAATTGACAACACAACAAAATCTGGATACTAAACTATCGAATAACTTTATTAACTTATGATGAGGGCAAAGATCACGTCAAATCTACCATATTTAGTACCGATTGTATTTCGTTCAATGCGGTTGGGATACGACAGGCATAGATCAGTTTATTCTGACAGTAATTTTGGTTTTATATCGTACAAGCCTCGAACGGGCTTGCAGAGACAACTCAAGGGCGCTCATAAATGTTCGTTTCTCTTTAGCCCCACTTGCGGAATTGAGGTTAGGTTGTACTAGGAAAGAACAGTGGTATCACTTGGTGGGTATGACAGACACCGAGTTACTCCAGGTGAGTCTGAATTGACATTGAGACTAAAAACCGGATGGAGAATGAAGTGGACTTGGCTGACTGGCAGTGTGTTAGTTTGGAGGATGGCTAGGTGGCCTTAGGTGACGATGGAGACCAAGGCTGTGGGGAAGTTACGAGTTTCTGGATTAAGGGGTTACAACTGTAAAGATAATAAAATGTGATTGAGTCGGGTAGAACTAGGCTTAAAATTTGCTTTGACAATGGTTTTAACTTTAAATGAGAAGGCACCTATTTAGGGCAGGATCACAGGTTCCAGTAATTCAAAGTGATAATTTTGCTGTGAGAGGGAAACGAGAGTACCCACAGAAAACTCCACTTGTCGCGTCCAAGGCACCGAATAAAATACCCTAACCGTATCCGGCTGTAGCTGAAACGTAATAAAAAGCAAGGTTAATAATTGGGTGAAATGTGAGGAGGTTTTGTTTTGATACATCTTAAATAACTAAAACAATCAGGTGTGACTATCTGGCTGGAAGAAGACGTTGATTTGAATGGTAGAATAGTTGGGTGTAGAGTGACTGTATTTTTTGTTGAACACAAGGATCTTCGGTAGTCAGTGTCTTATTCGTCGTCAACAGGCTGGAGTTTTTTTTTTTCCTTTTTTGATGACCCAGGTTTGGGTCTTCTGTCTGGAGGTTTTCAGGTTATCAGTAGAGGGCAACGTGTTGGTTGTAGTGATACGTGTGGTTGTAACCTTCATAATTGGTGATGTCTGAACGAACTTGTTTCCAGGTATTTGTTGCTTTCATCTGTTGGCTAACGTGTGTGTTTGTCTGTTTTGAAGAAATATCAGTAACACTTTATTATTTATTTATTTCATGTGATTAACTTTAGTATCATTCAGAAGAAGTGACGAGCCAGTAGTCCAGTACTATGTCCAGATGAGGATCATTCATTTTGTTAAATATAATTTACCTTCAACTTAATTATATGAAGGCTAAGTGATAAAAAATAACTGTACAACATGAAGAAATTAAGACAGTATGTACGTACCACTAACTAGGAGCATGGAACACGTTATCAAAATATGATCGTGTTTGTAATACAAACATAACAATGACATACAAAGATACGGACACCTAAGTGTAGAGTTGGGAATTCAACTCTTTATTTCAGTAGCTGACATAAATTGTTTTCAGCCTCCAAAATATCATTGTGCATATCTTGTAAATTATACATGGATTTCCTGTATTTTTCAACATTAGTCCATTTGTAAATCATTGGTGCCAGCTAGGCCTAAAGTGTTGTTCATCGCACCTAACGGCAATCATTTTCACTCGCTCGGTCTTTGATTGGTCACTGGTTGCTTGCTGTCGGTAGCCATCAATAAATTTCCTTCCATCACTGCACTTTTCATGAACAAATTTTGTGATCACACGGAATTTTTGACTACGTGAAACGTTTCTCCTATCATAAAACCAAAGGTTCTCAAACTTCTCTGGTTCCCGTATTACGTTTTGAAGTTCAAAACTAAGCCTAATTAATAAAGAAGCTAATATTTTGAAATACAAATCAAGACTTCATTGACAGCAAAAACTAAATTTTGAAGTTCAAATCTAGGCTTGATTAATAACAAAAATTAAAATTTTAAATACATATCTAGGCTTAATTACTAACAAAAAAAATAAAATTTTAAGCACATAACTAGGCTTAATTATTAACAAAAACAAATAGTTTGAAGTACAAAGAATCGGATTACGCTACCTGGGACACAGGTGGAAAATATAACCAAGAGAGCAGGAGATAAAATACGGGTGGCCATAAAAGATGCAGTTTCTTGTAGTGCACGTAAGTGTTAAGATATAGGAAAAGGTAGATCAGAGGAGCTAATTAATAAGTACAAAGGGTTGATAAAGGCATTTAAATAAAAAGGGCTTAACTTCATTTTCTCAGGAATACCCTCAGAATTAACTATGGGGATGGAGTTTAATAGTTCACGTGGGTCAAATTGTAGGCTTACGTTAGTATGTAAGAAAGAACCGATTGGCTGGTTGGACTTGCAGGATCAATTTAGGGGAAGAAGGGAGCTATTTGGAATAGATGGTTTATACTGAAATAGGGTAGGGGGTGCCTCGTGTGATAAGGCTGTTAATTGAGCTGTAATGGAAGTTTTGAATTTGGGTTAGACAATGGTTAGGGCCTGGAAACTAAATGCAAAAAGAATGAGACGTAGAGAAAGTTTAGCATAGTAAATGAGTACAGAAGTAAGTACAAGATAGGCTTAACTGTTGCAACTGTTAATACCAGAAGTATAAAAAACAAAATAGATTGCTTTAGGACTTTAGTAGGGTTATAGTGTAATGAAAATAACTGTAACATGGTTAAAGATAGATGATTTTAATTACAGGAGTTTCTTTGAAATACAGGGTTTCAGACTATTTAATAATGACAGAATATTAAAGAGTGGGTGGGAGAGACCTGATATAGGTTTCTGTTAGTGGATATAAAGAGTCAAGACTTTTAGTGGGAACTTGTTACAGACCACCAAATGATACTGATGAAATTAGTGAAAAACTTTACATTGAAATCCAGATTTCAGCTATTAATGAAGCCATAATTATGAGTGAAGTTAATTTTAGACATGTAGATTGTGAAATGTTAGAATCAAACCATGAGGGAAAAAGAATTTTGGAAACTGTTCAAGATGACTTTCTTCACCAGTTAGTCAAGAAACAATACTATTGTTTTATTTATTGTTAACTTCAAACACAGAAATGATCAAGAAGTTAGAAACTGGGGAACATCCAGGTACAAATTTTGAACAGATGCAACCAGAATTATCCGTTATGAATTAGTTAGCTGAGTTACTTGGAGATGCTGGCCAGATGTGGAAAATTTTAAAGGTTAATATATTTATTATAAAAAGAAGGGTAGAGGAATGTGAAAAACCTGGTTGGTTCACAAAGAGTTTTAGAAATAAAATTAAAACAAAACATCATGAATTTAAGAAATTTAAATTAACTGGTATGATGGAAGACTTAGAAGGTTATAGAATAAAGTTGGTGAAATTAGTTCATTAAAAGGATGTATGAGAAAAGGATTTTAAAACTATCTTAAGGGTAAAAGTGATAAAATAAGGGTAGGACTCTTGAGGTATGATAAAGGAAGGCTAATGTCTGATGATTATGAGATGCAGCTGAGTTGTTAAATTCTGTTTTTCTTCAGTTTTTATTAATGAAGATTAAAGCAGCATTCCTCATCTTGAAGAGTTGATTGATGGAAATGTGATTGGGCAGTATGATTACATTAATTCTGAACTTGTTAAGAAAAAATTGTGAAATTTAAAAAAACAATAAACCTCGAGGCCAGAGAATATTTCCATAAGGGTTTTGAAGAAGGTTAAAGATTGGATATGTGAGCCACATTTTTCTATTTTTTGTTAGACCTTGAACAGTTGGTAGACACCAGAGGATAGGAAGTTAGCGAACATAACTCCTCTTTTTAAGAGATGTAATTAAAATTGTCATAACAGTTATAGACCTGTTAGTCTTACGTAAGTTGTGAGAAAAGTTTTGGAAAGTCTGTTGAAAGATGGTTTACAAAGTCATTTAACAAAGTTTAGAATTTTATTGAATAGTCAACATGGGTTCAGTAAAGGAAAATCTCGCCTTACAAATCATGTGATATTCTTTGAAAAAGTTACTGCTTAGGTAAGGGTGTAGATTTCACGTATCTGGGTTTTCAGAAAGCAGTTGACAAAGTGCCACATAAAAGGCTTGTAAAAAACATTGTCTCTACAGGCATGGGGTATAAGTTAGCAAACTGGATGAAAGAAAGCAGAGGGTTGTTAGAAATGGAATTCAGTCAAACTGGATTAATGCCACAAGTGGAGTACCTCATGGCTCAGTCTTGGGACCATTGCTTGTCTTGACTTACATCAATGACATAGATGAAGGAAGAGTCAATGAATTATTTAAATATGTTGATGATACAAAGGTCTTGGATGTTGCTGGCTGTGAAGAGGATGCTGCTGATTTACACAATGATTTAGATAACTTAGTGAATTGGGCAAATAAATGGCAGATGAATTTTAATTATAATAAATGCAAGATATTGCATGTGGACAATCATAATTTGAATTATAAGTATAATTTGGACCATTAACCATTACATTAAAATCAGTCTCTAAAGTCATCCAAAGAGTGTGCTGTGGCTAATGATAGAACAAATAGGATTTTAACTTTTACTTACAAAAATATTGAATACAAGTCTAAAGAGGTTATAATTTTATTGTACAGGTCTCTGGTTAGGTCAGATTTGAAATATTGTGTTCATTTTTGGACTCTTTACCTTAAAAAAATACATTGAATTTCTGGAAAGGGTTGAGAGAAAGAATACAAGAATGGTGCCTGAGATGAAAGGGTTCTGAAATCTCATTGTTTTCTCTTGAGAAAAAAGAAGAGTTAGGGGGTGATCTGATTGAGGTGTTAAAGATTTTATAGGAATACCAAAAGTAAAACTTGGAGAGCACCCCTCAATTTCTACTTTCATTGTGTGTGTGTTTTTTCTAGGATTTCTGTAAACATGGCTCCAGTAATAAGGAAAGATAAGTCACTGCTACCCATGCTACTTTTCCTAATGTAGACCTGATACCCATTTAATTTTCTAGAACCTGTACCAGACAGATACTTGAGATTAGAGCAGGGGAAATTATAAATTAATCATAGTTAGTGTTTCCAATTATTGATGTCACAAAAAAATTTGCAAATATTCGAAGGGAAGGCAACTAACTGGTAGTATCCACCATCAGTTGTCTGGCTACTTCAGAGTTAAATAAAGGCTATCTAATCCACTTGTTTTGAACTGCTAACAAGATGGAAGGTAACTGACTAGTAGTACCCATCTCCAACTGTCCAAGTGTAAATTTAGTGGTTTGTTTTTTATACTGCATTATGTTTCTCATTTCATTTGGTAACTGTATTTAATTTTGTATAATCTGGTAAGGATCTAGTTGAAGGGATGTGGGTTTCTTCAATTTTTTTCTAAATAAATTAGGAACTGTTTTTAGATTTTAATAAGCAGTTGTGGATCTAGGAATTCTGTATATTTAACACTACCACTGTGGCATCAATGTAATTGTATAAGTATTGTTAGCAAAGATCTAATTGTTCCCTCCCTACTACATAGCCCTGGGTCCATCCCTAGTAAGATGTAAATTTATATAAGTATTGGTAGTAAAGGTCTAGTTGTCCCTTCTATTCTATATAACCCTGGATCCATCCCTGGTAAGGTGTAAATTGTAAATTTATTAGTATTACTAGTAAAGGTCTAGTTGTCCTATACCTACATTGTGTTCTGGTGGAAATTGCAACAGACACTAGTATGTCTTATCATGTAACAAATATTATCAAGTTTGAAACCCCTATTCATAAGCACTAATCTTGATAAACTTTTTCAGAGCAGTCTTTTTATGATGTAATGGATTAGAAATGTTAGTTCATTACTCGATCTTTATTACTAGACATTGTCTAATTAATATTTGATAATATTCTAACAAATCAATAATATGTAACGCTGTTAAACTGCATTAAAAGTCATTAGCCTATTTATGCGAACATAACTCCAGTTTAGTTATGACTAGCTCTTCTACAGGCCTCAGATGTATAATATTCGGAGAAGGTTTTATGATCAGCAGGTTTATCTAAACACAGGAAGATGTATAGAAAACAGAAAACTAAATCACATAACTTGAAGTTTGTTAAGATTTAAGAAAGGTATCTTATTCACGTTTGGTTCTTCGTTTAAAATTATGATGTTTTTACTTTTTGACAGATATACTGTGATTTTATTGGGTTCTAATGTTTTAATTTTTATTATGTTCACCACATAGAGTTAGGTTTAGTGTTTAACAACATGGCGACCTCGGTAAGCGAGTGCAAAATCTTCTGATTATTGAAATCTTTATTTATTTTGAATATTAATTTTACGTTTACGTTATTGGAGCAACGTACAGTCGTAATTTAAGTTTTTTATAAAGTGATAGGTGGTAGTAAAAATTAAATATCTCCCATCAATTTATTTATAGTAGATTATAGGAGGATTAATGTATATTTTAGAAGCAAACATGTTGATTGCGTGGTGGTGATGTTTAGGGTTAACGATTTTGTTAGTGTGGAAAAAAAAAAAAAACCGAAATAAATACTATTTAAATTGGTCACGAAGAGAACGATACAAATATATTTTATTTTTGGCTTGTATTAACATTACGTTTAATAAAGTCTAACTGGTTCATGTATTGAAACAGTAAAATATCCTGTCGTTAATACACGACTGGTCATGATGTCAAGTTTGACTTTTAAAGTTGTCATCAGAACCTCTCACTTTGACCTTGAGCCAAAAATGCATTCTTTTGTGACTTCGACTCAGTTATTTGACTGAATGTATAATAGAAATTTTGTTCGCTCCTCTACATTGTGCTTTCTCTATCCATACCAGCCGTTTTTACGTATATATTTTTCTATACAAGTGGGTTTTTCTCGTCTTCACGGATTAATAGTTTAATGATGTTCAGAAATTGGCTTCACTGGCTAGTCTGCAGTGATTGTTTATACTTTTCTTGGCGAATTCATTTGAAACTATCTATTATTATTATTATGCGCATTTTAGGCTGCCTACTGCGTCACTTTTGCCTTCTGAACAAAGAAACTTTGTATAATTGTATAGCTAATATCTGTAAAACTTAATGAAGTGCATTGTTAGTCCGAAGTTGGTTTATACATATAAATATACTTGCAAGGGTTCTCAGTCCTTTTGCCTATTAGCTGTAATTATTTTTCTGTATATGTTGTTCATTCTAAACAGAGAGATAAAACCCAATTAAATGGATTGAAGAACTTACTGGACAAACCTTTATGGCATCCGTAATATATTATGAAGTCGGTTATAAGGAACAGCTGATCTTCAGGGTATCGTACGACAAACTTACACATGGCGCCAAGCTGGAATATCAGGTTTCCATTCATGTGTTTAACACACGTATTACATGCTTTCATTTGGAACGTTTTCGGTATTTCCTCTATTATTCATAAGGTTGAATGTTGACAGATATGGACTGTGGAGGGCTACCTTTAAAACGGTGCTAATTTATTTGACACGTGTTTAATACTGATTGCCCTAATAATTCACAATAGACCTAGTAAGTTTACCATTAATGTTAGTTAACTATTTTGAGTGACGCAGTATTTATTGTGACGAGATTTTGATTCATTGTCAAAATTCAGACATGGCTTCATATTATTTGTATGCCCCTACTAGTTTATTAAACTTTAATTATTAACGAAGTGTTCCTAGAAAGAGTGAATTAATTTTAGACGAATATTTTTGTCTTCATCTTTAGTAATTGTGGTTATACAACTAAATGCTTTCGAAAAGTATAATAGTTGTTATTAAAACTAACCAACGAATAACCACGCCTAGTGATGGAACAGCAAGAGATAAACAGTATTTTCTTCTTTTATGTTTAAATTAAATTAATGTTTTGGGAGTTTTTCTAAATTTAAAACTGATTTGATTCGTCAAAGCATACAAACTAAAATGTATCTAAAGAACAAAAATCTAAATGCATGAATTTCTGTAAGGTTCAAAACTAATTACACAAATTAAACGTAATGTCTGTCTATCCCACCGGCAAAATTTAGGAGGGCAACCTGGGGTTACACGCCGCATACCAAGGACTATATTTTATAAAGAGACGGCACCTAGCAGAACATCTCTTAACTATATAACAATCGATTCGTTCTTCAGTTCAGATTAGTTTCCCGCTGCTACAGCAGTAAGTCTTATGTATTTGCAATGCTAAAATCAGGGGTTCGATTCTCCTCGGTGGACTAAGCAGATAGCCTAATGTGGCTTTGTTGTCAGAAAACACATACTGTTCAATTAGACTGATAATCAAGTGGCTTTATTTCATTCAATGTAATGTATATTTGCTTGCACGAGAGTGTGTGTAGACGTGGACATTGAGTAGCTCAAAAGTAATTGATTTATTGAACGATACTTAGCAGTAAATACCTGACAATGGCATAACGTTTTGTGGTCTTTTAGTGCAGTGAGCGGACCTGACACCACCTGAGGTAACCCGAGTTAACCGATCAAAAACATGACTTCCAAACATAAAAGTATTCGTGTATTGTTAACCTTAATTAACAGAAATCACTCGCTTGAATTTAGCTTATATTTGTTCTTAAGTTTGTTATGCACGTGTATTTTACATCGTTTAAGGGCGGAAGTTTTAAGTTCCGAACAGTACACCTGATTTATTGTACGTCGTTCATTCGTCTGTTCTATTTGAGTAGAAATATTGTATAGCGAATTTTATATCAGACTTCAACGTATAGTAGCTTACTTGTTATATTGTGTTGCTTAATTAATTATTGTTTTACCAGAATCGTAGATCTTAATCGAATTATTAAAATTATATTAATTTCATTTTTTCCTAGTTTCAGCATTTAACAGATGATATAAATACACCGCACTAGTAAATGATGAAAGGATTAAATTGTTGGTTTTGTTTTTGTTTTTATAGGACAAGTTACGTGAGAGACTTGTCTTACTGTTGATGTGCTAATATTTATCACGACCTCTAATAAAGCAAATATCCATTTAGCGGTCGTGTTTCTTCCACATACAGTAGTCCCCCGCTATTACAGCCGTAAGTCTTCGGATTTACAACGCTAAAATCAGGGTTCGATTCCCCTCAAAAGACTCAGCAGATAGCCCATTGTGACTTTCCTATAAGAAAGCACACTCCACATACAATAAATACTGTGTAGATATTATGCCCTCCCCCCAGTATTTTCAGATTCCAAATACGTATTAAAAGGGTATTTGACAAATCCAAATCAGTAACTCAAATAAAATACAATTAAATCGAAAACAGAATAATAATAAATATTTGGTTTATATAGGTTTGTTTCTTTTTTAATTTCGCGCAAAGCTACACGAGGGCTAATTTAGGAGTGTAAGACTAGAGTATAGTCATAACCACCTACCGCCAATTCTTGGGCTACTCTTTTACCAACGAATAGTGGGATTGAACGTAAAAATATAACGGCTGAAAGGGCGAGTACTTTTGGTGTGACGGGGACTTGAACCCACGACCCTCGGATTACGAGTCGAGCGCCGTTACCAGACCTATAAAGGTTTGTAATGCATAAACAATACTACCATTAAAACAAATCCGGGAAAATTTCATAACTGCTATTTGATCGATTAATTAATGTACAGTAATGTTTAAAAGCAGGGTATACAACTTAATTGATTTCGGTTAACCCCCCTCCTGTTTCCTCCAATCACAGCGCACATGCTACCGCCGGGACGGCTTAAAATATACAGAATCTGGCCTGGAAGTGCTCGACTCGCAATCTGAGGATCACAGGTTCGAATCTCTGTCATTAGAAATGCTTGCCCTTTCAGTTAGACACGTTATAATGTGACGGACGATTCGTCCCACTATTCATTGGTAAAAGAGTAGCCCAAGAATTGGTGGTTGGTAGCTGTAACTTATAACTGCTAAATTATAGACGGTTAGCACAGATGGTCCTCCTGTAGCTTTGCGCTAAGTTGAAAACAAGCCATACCAAATTTTATGCATATATGAGGCTCTTATAACATATAGATCTACATAAAACATTGCAACGTAGCATTTCCTCTAGGGACTTCAGTTAGTTATTGGTACTATGAGTGTTAATGTTTTATCGTAGGGTTGTGTCTGGCTTGTGACCATAAATTAACCTGCTCTTTAGACGTGCCATATTTGTGCACTTGGCTCAGCAGTACGATAACAATCTTACAGTGCTACAATCCGGGGTTCGATTCACAACGATCGACGCAGCAGATAAGCCAGTTTAGCTTTGCTTTAGAAAAAAAACAAAACAAAAAAAAACTTATGCGATTACAGCTTTTCGAGTGATTGTGGTTTCATGCTGGAGTAAAGCTTTGGTTGCCATATTTTTGTTGCAGTGAAAGGTTCAGCCTTAAAAATAAATAAGCAAGTAAAAACAGTTGAAATTTGATTTCACACATGCGCGCGCGCACACACTCACTCACACGAGTTTATCCTGCCAAAGCGACACCTCAAGTTTGGAAAGTTACCTTCACCATGAGATAGAAGAGTTTGAAAAAGCTCTTATTAATATCCCAATAGCAGTTTATTTTTAAAGTGTGTGAAATAGAATGCAATATAGAGATTACATTTAGCAAGTAACGCAACATGTTTCTCTCAGTTATTTGGTCAAAGAGGCTTAGCGCTTGTTTAAAAACTTTAGATTCTCCTTTCGTGAAATTGCTATGGATAGAAATCACGCGTATGCACATGACATGCAACCAGTTTCGCTGTTATAACTACACACAGTTAAGCCGTTATTATATTTAAACATTTTGTATTACACATTTGTTATTGTGGTACTACTAACTGAAAGAGGTCTTTGCATCATACAGGGCCTGGCATGGTCGGGTAGTTTGGGCGCACGATTGTAATTATAATAACAAACCATATTAAAAATATGTATTTCTTTAAGTTTTTAACACTAATAACTTCAGTTTATTACAGTGTATGGTATTTGCTTGAAATCAGAACTTAAGTACGCTAGCGTACACTTAACATGGCACTGTAACTAACGGAGTCATTGATTTACAAGCAGTTCGGTACTTATAATAGGCTTAAAAATATATCTAAACATCCGGCTACTCTTTTACCAACGAATAGTGGGATTGACCGTAGAGTTATAACGCCCCCGCGACTCTCAGATTACGAGTCGAATGCCTTAGCTCAACTGGCCATGCCGGACCTGGAAACAAACTAAGAAATAGGTATTTGATCTCACTGGTCAGTTTCGGTGAACTCGCGTTTTCAGACTAATAGTCGCACCGAATGCGGAAGACAAGGATGATGTGTTTTTTTATAACAAAGCCACATCGGGCTATCTGCTGAATCCACTGAGGGGAATCGAACCCCTGCTTTTAGCGTTGTAAGTCCGAAGACTTACGGCTGTACTAGCGGAGGACTACAAGGACGGACTAGCTTCTCCTATAATGACTCCGTTTTTGTTAGGCTTTCAACTCCTATATGTATTAATTATATAACGCCTGATTCATGCATCTAAGATATATCGAGTGGCACACCTGGTAGTGATGCCAGAGACTTTATGTTTGTGTTTGATATTTTGGCAGTAAACGAGTACATAACTACACGTAGCCATCCCTAACCTTGAACTACTGATAAACGTTACGTATACACAACTACTCAACGGCACCCGCCGTCAACTCGTGGACTAGTTTTGTCTCCCTACACAGCGAATCAGCGGAAAGTTTACAGACTTTCAACACTATAATCCATGATTTGATTCTCCTTGGTGGTTGATGGACAGAATGCATATAACTCTGAAACAAGAAACAAAAAATATTGTCAGGCCGAATAGTTGTATTCAACTGTCATTGAATTTATTGCGAATTGTGAATCCTTACTTCCACAATTATTGTGCTAAATACGTGAAGAGTGTTAAATTAAAACTTTTTCGTTTCGTGTAACACTTGGATGGATCTGTGTTTATTCCATAAAACTGAAACTGAAAACTGTATTTTAAATCTTCCAAACTCCTACATGTCCCGGAAAAAAACAAACAAACAGTTAATTATATAACGGAAACATGTTGATATATTCGTTATACGAAATTAATTTATAATAGATGTAGTAAAAAATATTTGGTTCATGTACATGAAACTTCTACATATCCGCTTCAGACAGTCTGTTGTATCGAATTCTGGTATTAAATGGAAAGGCATTGTGGGTAGTGCTTGCAGGTAACAGAAGATCTGTATTTTGTATCTTACACACTTCTCATTTGAAGTCCAGAATGAATAAATTAAAGGAATATGAAAGAACGCCATTTGCACTTTACGTGATTTGTATCACAAATTTTAGGTGGCGGTGTTTCTAATTCTTCGATAGTTTTTTGGTGTTTAAACAGACAGAGGGATTCAGTTCGTTCCCTTCTATGGGTGTGAAACAGGACACCAAGGTGTGTCATCCTGGGCAGCCGTCAGATTCTTGTATTCTCTATTCAATTATAATTCTATTTTCTTCTGCACTTTTTGTCGCGGACCACTACCAAGTATTCTTAATACAAATGAAATTCTTAACATAAAAATCCCTATAAATTCTTGAGATTTTTAAATTAAACAAGAAAGATGTTGAGTTAAAACCAAACCATGATACAGTATAAAATAACTTAGATGGTCTGTATTTAAAAAAAAAAAAAAAAAATGTATACAATCCTGAAACCGTCGACCAGTGAATTAGGTTCTGGTATAGTTTGTTCACCTGTCTGTTGATACGTAGACGTGTGGATAATGCACGAGTTTCAGGTCTTAATTTTGTTTCCTATTTTACCAGGGAACTGCGTCATTAATCAGTCACTGTGATATTAAAGGTTGTTTAATGTGTAGTGGACCGATTTAGTTAACGTTTTGTCTCGTAAGGGGTCATTGACCAGACTTTTAGTGATCACTGAACCGTTATGTGCTGCATTTTGATGATAAATTAAATATATATTTTCTTGAAAATTACCTGTTTTTATATTTTTATGGTCTATAAAAATATATCGTAGCACGAACTACAAAAAGCAGAAAAAACGATGAATAAAGACCGTAATGATAATAACAGTTAACCCTTGAAAATGCGATACCTATACAGCTATCAAGTACGCCACAAGCGCCGTATCATGATGTCTTCCAGTCTGTTTTGAAGTATTTTCTGAGGAGGAACGTGTCAACAGCGCCACCACAGTCTCCCGTGCAACTGTTGCAGAGGTACCAAAGTGTATTGATTACCGACAGTAACATGTATGTGTACTTATAATCCCATGTCGAATATATGAATCCAAACGTAGCTGTTCTTATTGGAGGAGGGGCATTTTGTTTTTATTATTTTAATAAAGCCAAGTGGTGCATTTTCAAGGATTAACGTGACTCAGTTTGAAGACTAGAAAGTTTATTATACTTGGAAAGAAAAACAAAAGTACGTAGTGTTATACAAAGTGAATATTATTCGTGCACGTAAAGAGATCTTGAATTGACACAAAGACGATAAGCAACCAACCTAGATGAATCGTTTATATATGGCCAGGTGGTTAAAGCACTCGACTCGTAATCTGAGGGTCGCGGGTTTGAATCCCCGTCACTCCAAACATGCTCGTCCTTTCAGCCGTGGGGGCGATATAATGTGCGATCAATCCATTATTCCTTGGTAAATGAGTAGCCCAAGAGTTGGCGGTGGGTGGTGGTGACTAACTACCTTCCGCCTAGTTTTACACTGCTAAATTAATAACGGCTAGCGCAGATAGCTCTCGTGTCGCTTTGCGCGAAATGAGAAAAACAACAGAATAAACGTTCGTAGATACCACAGATTTTCATTACGAAATAATCGTCGTAAAATAACGGACTACCATACAATGTTACCCCACTTTGTGCCGTTGGTGGAGGATCTAAGTTTAGATGAGGACCGGCAGAATTTTACTTCATGTAGAGGTGAAATTAATGTAAAGAAAAGTCAGTGCCTTTAGATAAAATAACGTTAATGGCTTTTATGTCACGTTGCTTAGTAACAGAAGTATATATAAAAAAAAAAATTACTTAGTCTCGGTTGATTATAGAGGTTTATATTTAAAAACTGGTGATAAAACAGATTAATAGCTTGGTTCACAAACGATACAAGTTTAAAATTGAATCTGTATTTTTACTTTCATAATAAATTTTATACAAGTCTCTTGGCAAGGTGACCTCATCACACGTTTTACTTTAGGTTTATCATACCAACACTCGCTGCACTTACAAGGTTTCACGCACCCTTCTCCTTCACGTAATGTTTGGAAACAATCAAACTATTCTGTCTGGATAAATGCACTTCGGCTTTCATGGCTCGTCTTATTTTGAGAAATCAAGTGTGACACGACACACATTGGCTTTTTATATAGGTTAAATTTTAAGTGTGGGGTCTATTACCGTTACACCCGGGTTCACAATCCAAGCGTTATATTAAATAATGTTTTTTGTCGGATTAGGCTTAAGATTAATAAAAATTGTTTTTATTTGTTTACGTAAACGTAAGGTGTTAGCTTAACAATTACTACTGTCTAGATGCGTTAGTTAAAATTATTATTGTTTATTTTTAAGGAAAGTAATTTTCTGGTAGAAATTGCGGTTTTTGCAACTTTTCTTATTCGGTGACTTGTCGTGTTTTTTAGATTTTAAAAGTGATGAATAAAAACTTTAAAATTCATACGCCAGCGAAGTGCAGTTTTGTTTTCTTCGGAGTTTTCCACATGACGTAAATAAGGACGTAACATACAAGTGAAAATAACTGACTTATAAATTTAATTATTTATAAAGATAGAAGTCTTACCCATCCTTCTTTAGATTGAACACGACGAAGGTAGGTAAATGTTTACCTTTGAACGAAGAGCGAGTACATGGGCTGTTCACCTTTGTGCTTTCTTGTCTACTTCTTTCAGTAAAAATAATAAAACCTTACAATATGAATTAATCATGGTGAATAACCAATATCAGTAAACAGGTTACTCGAGGGGATTGCATGACAAACAGTGTTTTGTTGTCTTGGAGACGTGATGTACAAGAAATTGGGACCATCGTTAGAATGGTTTTCGAGAGCGTGCTCGTTGTTTTGGTAAAACCTGTTTGACACAGAGCAACCTTTCATTAAAGCATTGTTGCACGTGACAAGAAGGGATTCTTTCTTTGTGCCGTATACTGAGCTGTGATGCGTAACAATCGTCGCGACCGCGTACGTGAGATAATGCGTTTACTCACGTGGGAAAATATTTCAATATTGCTTTGATAGTTTTGAAATCATTAATTTTTGGTTTCATTATAAGAATAGATTAGAAGAAAAAATTAACTTTAATTGTAATGCCTGTAGTTGTATCGCGCTTTAGAATTATATGTGTGCTTAGGCAAAGATGCAGAATTATTTGTATGTTATAACGTTTAGTATATGTACGTTTGTGTGCGTGAAATCATGTGTTTATAAAGACCTATACATAGATATATCACACACAAAGGTGTGTAAATCTCTGAAGTCACTTAGACCCCATCATTTGTGTGTTCCTACGCGCACTTTTGTTTCTCACGTGAGAAATGAGAAATGCTCGTACATCCCGTTGTATCGATACATGTTATTTATGCATTCTATGTTGTTCTGAGAACATTAATAGGTTGTATTTGCCTATTGAATGAAGAAGGAACGACGTTTCGGCTTTTATTGAAAGCGTCATTATAGAAGCCGAAACGTCCTCCCTTCGTCATTCAACGGGTAGTTGTAGTTCATTAATGTTTCCAGACCTCGTATTTATACTCCACCTGAAGTTCAATTGAAGTAACATACTCTCTGCATTGGTAAATGTTATTACATCGCTATTTAGATACACTGATGGCCTACAAGGGGAGTCATGAGCCTCCACAATATACAGCAGAAAAAAAGAATCTGAGAAATGAGAAAGCAGATGTAAGAGCCGTGGTCTTTACCAAACGAGTTTCTAGTGCAGTATCTCGTAATCCGAAACTACCTAAATTAACGATTACTCCTGTCGCACGCTTTAAAAGGAAGTAAGCCCCCATCTCGTACTGACTTTACCATTTCACAATCACAGGTAGACTTGTACATCGGGGGAGGAATAATACGGACAGAGGGTTAAGTAAATATAAGCCGATACAGTTACCCCAGAGAGAGTATCTAACCTTTGTCTAGAACAGAAGATCAGCCAGGAGATTTGCCAGAAAACATTGAAGTTTTATTGAATATGCATAAGACCAGTCGTAGAATATGTCTGTATAACATAAATATATCAAAACACATCAACAAATCACAGCAAATATAAAACTGTATCTTAACTAAAGTATACAGTCAGTCCCACGTTCAACAAGTTTAGTGTTTCTACAGAACTATTGAAAACAAGCCAACTCTATCTGACAGACTCCTGGATAACTGACTGCCCACGATACTATAAGAATGAACCGGTGAGTAAACTAGAGTTGCATAGTACGTGATGAATCAAACCCTAAGTACCTCTGACCTCTAAACAACATAAATAAGAAACTTAGAGACCAAACAGTGCTGAACCAACTGAATCATAGACACAGATGTAGCTCTGTTTTAAAAGTGTTTTGTTTGTAAAAATAAGATTGTGTGTGTGTGACTGCCGAGTGCAAGTGTATTAAGAACACGAACTAATAGTGTGATTATGTGCAAGAGAAACTACTGAAAACATAAGTTAATATTACCACATGTATTGGACGCGACCTGAGAAAGGGTAAAATGGTGATTAAAACTGTGGACAAAATTTAACATACTGTGAGTAGTCCAAGAGTTGGCGGTGGGTAGTGATGATTAGCTGCCTTCCCTCTAGTCTTACACTGCTAAATTAGGGACGGTTAGCGCAGGTAGCCCTCGTGTAGCTTTGCACGAAATTCAAACCAAACCAAAAACAAACAAAAATCGTAGGACACAGCAGAAAAGCTTAATGTAAGTTTATATTATAGGTGTGTAATATTTAGTGTTTTAGAACATTAAATTGCTAGAGATTGGAACGTTTTGGGATCAGATAAATTTTGCTTTCCTTACCCATTAGCAGGAGTGATTAATACAGGATTCAAGGACATCTAAAGGTTTAATGTTGAAGTTCAACTTCTTAACATTCCTGTCTGATTAAATATTAGCTAATTTCTGAAACACTGATAAAGCAACTTAGCTTTGGACGTCTGGGTCCTAAGACTTACAAAAGTAATGAAGGTACTCTTACTTCACTGTAATCCTTTAACACGTGTTTGTACAACACTCCACTTGTGTTGTATGTGCGAAACAGTGTGTACCATGTAATTGTTTGAATCATATAGACTGAGAAGTATGGAAAACATCATGATAAATTTTCAAGACAATAAAATCGTAAAGTGTAGTTCATCACTTGTGTTCTGGAGTTTCGTTTCTTTGACTTATAACAATTGTTATTAAGGCCTATCAACAGCTGGACACTGAAATAATAAACAACTATCAACAGCTGGACACTGAAATAATAAACAACTGTCAACAGCTGGACACTGAAATAAATTTCCATGTGAAATAATAAACAACTGTCAACAGCTGGACACTGAAATAAATTTCCATGTGAAATAATAAACAACTGTCAACAGCTGGACACTGAAATAAATTTCCATGTGAAATAATAAACAACTATCAACAGCTGGACACTGAAATAATAAACAACTATCAACAGCTGGACACTGAAATAATAAACAACTGTCAACAGCTGGACACTCAAATAAATTTCCATGTGAAATAATAAACAACTGTCAACAGCTGGACACTGACTGAGTAAAACAAGGATCGGAAAGACTTGTGAAGTGCAGCAGATGTCATATGGTGTTCCTGTTAACCGATTTCTTCAGTAGTGTTAGAGTTAGGGTATTTACATGTGTACCATGCGAAGGAAACGTTATGTGGTGGTTGAAATCAGTAAAAGAGACTGCCTCAGGTGTAAACAGCAGAGCATGACTTCCCTGGTGTTGAGAGTGAAAAAACGTAGACAGGAAATTGCTTCAGGTTTGTGGTTTTTGTTGACAGTAGAAATTATAAATACATGAGGCACTTTACTTAAGTTTGTGGATTATGTGAATTGTAGATTTATGGTGTGTGGGGACTTTCTTGTTAAAGGAGTTTGATCCTTTTATGAATAAGAAGACAATTCTGAGTGCACGTGTGCGTTCATATACACCTCACAACGATATGTTTCCACTCTGGACGTGGACTCCTCCAAGGAATTAATGTACCACTATAACACTCCTGTATTATCCTGAACTGGTTCGAAGAGTGTGACAGTTATTTCAACACTCTGTCTTGCTTTTTCCCTCTAGTCTTACGCTGATAAATTAGGGAAGACTAGCGCAGATAGCCCTCGTGTAATTTTGCGCGAAATTCAAAGCAAACCTGAGCGAGACAAAAATTTTGCAACCCTGCCCAAAAAAAGTCGAATCCATCCTCCTTGCCTTGAAAGACGTAAACTCGCGCCCTCTACGAGCGCGCGCTCCTCGGACGCAAAGCTCGCGCTACCATTTGTACTGTTTTGAGACTGGATATACGGAACAATATAAAAACAAAACCAAATGGAGTTAACGGGTTTTTTTATTTCTGTAATTTTGAAATTTGGTTCATTTTAAGAAGAAATGGCGATTTTTTTATGAAAGAAAACTAACAAAAAACACCAAAAAAATACATTATGTTGCAACACATCGCTGAAGGTCTAATGAGTGAAGAATGAATTAAAAAAAAAATCACTCGGTGAATAGGATGTGGTTACATCATGTAGTCTTAGATTCGTGATGATGTCGTCCATGCCGAATTGCTTCGGTATTTATTTTGTTTTTAGTGCTTTTTAAGGAAACGCAAAATTTGCAGAGTAAAATAATTTATATTTTTTGTTTTCAATGTGTGTAATCACATCAAAACAACTAGAGCTGAAACAAACATTATCAAATCGGTGGGAGAAGCTGTACAGTTCCATAAGAATTTATCGGCTTATGGCATTCGTTGCTCAAATGAAATTAGCCTTATTTGGTCGCAGCTGCTTTATATGATGGTGTTTTTTGGTTTTTTTTTGAAAACGTTATCACAAGGGTAAATTCTACGAGTGTCATTGATATAGCTGGTAAAGCGTGCCATTAATCTGACAAATAAAGAAATGTGGCGCTCCTCTGTTGTTTAACGTTATAAAAATTTGTGGTGGAGTCGGTTAATTAAATAATAAACCGTGCAGTTTATGCTTACTGTTATATTTTACGCAAGGTTTACCAAATTGCTTTCGTGCAGAAAAACTAATGGTCATCCTTTTAAAAATGATGTCGCCATCTAGCGGGAAGTACTTAAATTATTTATCGTTCTTTCAAAGGTTAAGACACTGGTAATAATACACCCAGGATTTACTGATCCATTTGAGAAAATATCCGATTAACAATAATAGGTCATGAACAATAAGTATATGCAGTTAAATGAAAAGACAAATGTTCTACAGATAGTCTGAGATCAAGGAAAAATTCTTTCTCTGTTTTTCACTTCTCATTTTACATATATATATATATATATTCGTTTATAAGAAACAGACCATGGGTTATTTACACCCAATATTTATTTGAATTTGAACAGGCCCGACATTGCCAGGTTGTTATGGAGTTCTTCTCATAATCTGAGGGTCACGGGTTTGAATCTCCGTCCTATAAAACATGCTCGCCTTTTCAGCATGCTGGTCAATCCCACCATTCGTTGTTAAGAGTTGGCAGCGGGTGGTGATGACTAGCTGCCTTCTCTCTAGTTTTACACTGCTAAATTAGGGACGGCTAGCGCAGATAGCCCTTGTGTAGCTTTGCCCGAAATTAAAAACCAACCAAACAAAACTTTATTTATTCCACAGTAGCTAATCTGTATTTTTGATCACAGAATTCCCTTTATATTTTCACACATTTTAAGCAGTCGATGTTGATTTATACATAAGTAGCAGAAATACCTGGTATCCGGTCACACACAACTGCTAGTTCCTGTGGAAGTTTCTGGAATTTTGATAGTTGTACAACAATGTACGTACACTTTACATTAAATTATGTAAATCATCCGTGGGGATTTTATTGAAATTTTTGTTTCGAAATGAGCTGTCTTCACCCCATTGCATCACAGAGTAAATTATCGACGAAACTGCCTTGTTCTTCTGTTACAACACTCATGAGATCTGTGCTGAAGAAAAACCAAATAACTTGTAAGTTTGTTTTATGTTCCAAACCTACGCTTTTGTTGTAATGTTTAATGGTTAAATCATGCATCATGTTTGTGGAAATTTCTGTTTTATTTATTGCTTAGCTCTAAAAATACTGTCTGGTTATAAACATTTTACGTAGTTACGATTGGTGGTGATCGGTTCGGTAAATTCCGAGATAGAAGTTTTGGACTTGCACATTGCGAGCTCTCGTATAATAATATTTTTTAGTAAACGTGCTCGTGGTCAGCCATGCCTTCGAATACGAGAAGCTAACGTGTGACAAAGTGCGTGTTCACGCCTCGAATCGGAATTTAGTGAAGCGCATGTGCAGTAAGTAAGCAAGCTCGGGGTTTTTTGCTAAATCATTTGCTTTGTATCAAGTGCTCAGTATTATTAGATGTTAAGAATTTAAACCTTGAGACCCTTTACAATGAAGACGTAAAACAATTCGGATAAATATTTTTGTTTTATCCTGCCCAACATAAATTAAAATAATCGAAACGAATATAAAACCACAACAATATGAACGGCGCACAGTGAGTGTGCTAATAAAATATATTGTTCAATAGGTAAGCCTAATAACGTGACAATTGGTTAACAATCAGAGAAGGTGCGTTAGGCCGAGGGGCACAATACCCCGAAGGCCCGATATTCCGGATACATATTTTTTGTTTTGTTTTAACAGCTAAAACGTAAAATTGATTGTTTATTTAAATCTGTGAAATTTTATGACACAAACACTCCAGGATACGACCTAAAAAGTGTCATTTTGTCATAAATAGATGGATAATGGTGTTATTTTCTTGTACGCATGCATGAAATTAACAGCAGTGCTCGTATATTTACCCGTCGGGTTTGGACTTTGCGATCTTTCTCTTCTGAGAGAATGGACATTCATGATTCTTATCCTACAATGTTGTTCCAACAACGAATGTTATGTCCCCGATTCATCAAACATGTCGAAATCATCCAGTCAGTAAAGTTATCTCAGCATGAAACGAGTTCGGTAAGTCACACACTACAGTGTTGAATCAGGAATGTTTCTTGTTTGTATTTTAAACCCGAGAGCGAGGTACGGCTTGAACCTGAACTCCCGCCAGAATGTACCCGTTTAACTTTCCATGCGTCATTGTATTCATTGGGCCAGGAATTTATATTTATTTCTACGTTCAAGTCTGGCTTATATTGGAAAAACTCTAAATCGGTGACTATCGAGACATCGGAGTATTGAACAAAACGTTGAGTATTGGTGAATTCAGTTAAACTATAGTATCAAACGGTTTAACGTGGGTCATGCCATTGTGGAGAAATAACTTGTAAATATAACACAACCTGTTAAAGGTTGTTAATGAACATGTACAACAAACACGTTGAACAATAATCATCGTATTAACCTGCTAAAGGTTTTTAATGATTGATTGGTTGATTTAGTGTTTTATGGCACAAAGCAGCTAGGCCTATCTGCACCAAACATTCGGTAAAAAGTTAAAATTAAATTTAGTAAAATTCATAAAAGGAAATTAAGGTAAAACAAAACAAAGTTTAAAAAACAACATAACATAAAACTAATGTTTACATCTGGTCTATAACGTTAAGAGAAAAACTACAGTAATACAAGTTGTAAAGAACTTTTTTTGTAGCATATTTGTAATTATCATAACTCACCAGGAAGACTAACAGGTAAGTACAAAAACCACCATCAGTCACCGGAAGTTGGCCTTTTTAGTGCTGGTTCTGAGTTATTTGACGTTATGGCCATTTTCAAAAAGGAAAGTAATAAAAAGGTTTTAAAAGATGTGTAGCAAAATTATAATAATAACGCGCCAGGATGACTAACAGGTAGTTCAAACAGCAGCATTAATCACCTGAAGTTGGCCTTTCCAGTCCTGGTTCTAGTTATTTAATGTTACAGCCAGTTTTTAATTTCAAATCGAACTAGATGAACTGTGATTTTTAAAAGGGAGCACATTAAAAAGATGTAATGTATAAATTAAAAAACTTAAATGGCATTAAAAATATTAACGGCCTTTAAAAAAACTAAAAACATTACCAAGGTGGACAGTGTCACCATTACCAATAACTGTCTAATGTCATAAACAAACCTCATGACAGAGTATGTTTAAAATGGTGCCGTCGTTCTGAATCATAACGATAACAAGACAGTAAAATGTGGCTTATTGTGATCTGAATGTTACACAAACTACACACTGGTGCATCAGTTCCAGATAAAAGAAAATGATGAGTTAAAAAACTGTGACCAGTGCGTAGTCTAGTTAGAACAACTTCCTGTTTCCGATCCTGACGGTAACAAGACGGCAAAAGTTCAATATAGGGTTTTATTTGGAAAAGCTTCATTTCACGTTGCTCACTCCAAATCGACTGCCATCTGGCACGGAGACGAGCCTTGAAAACAGGACCATACTCCATGTATGGGACAGGCACAGCGGTGATAGTGCCATAGCAGATAGACGAGTTTTTGCGAGCTCGTTCCCGCGAATACCAGCGTGGCCTGGTATCCAGAAAAACTGGATAGAAGTAGATGTTAAAAGGAAATGTCGGTTTTGAATATTGGCGAGAACAGGATGTGAACCAACGTGAAGCGATTCCAGGGTCAGTAGAGAACTGAGCGAGTCAGTATAAATAGTGCAGTTTGAGTACTGCTTAGCTTCTACGTGATCCAGGGCAAGAGATATGGCGTACAGTTCAGCAGTGAACACAGAAGCTGTAGAGGGGATTCTGCACGCAACCACCAAACCACAACAAACCATGGCAGAGCCCACAGAGTCAATGATTTCGAACAATATGTATAAACAGGAATGGAAGGATGGTTCAAAAGATGTTCAGCAAATAGCAGACAGTATCTCCAATCAGGATTGTCTACTTTCCTCAGATAACTTAAAGATAGGTCACAATTGGAGACTGTAAAAAGCCATGGTGGGCTGACCAGTGGATACAGCAATGTTATCTAAGGACAGACCCAATTCATCTAACTGCACCTGGATACGAAGGCCAAAAGGAGCAATGTCAGACTGTCTGGTCTGAAAAAGCAGGGTCTATCGAGAAAAGAAAACACAACCCAGGTGGGATGCTTTGGTAAGGAACAAAGTTTCAACACACACAGTAAAGACAGTTAAGGATGGTTTGCAGCTGCTGCTCAGCATACCTCAATTCTTATGTCAGTCGTCGACGTAGAGCTCATTTGCAACAGCTAGTTGTTCGGTGATGGCATAATTTTTATACTTAAAAGTGTGACACTCAGAACACAGCTTTGAGGTACTCCAAGTTCCTGTAGAAAAGAACGGGAAAGTGTCGAACCCACACAAACTAGGAATCTCCTGTCCATTAAATTTTTTTTAATAAAAATGGGCAAATGACCACGTAACCCATATATATGGAGGTCTCGCAAAATTCCATACCTCCATGTTGTATCATAAGCCTTCTCAATGGCAAAGGATATTGATACAAGATGTTGTTGTTTGAGAAAGGTTTCTCCGATTGATGTTTGAAGTCGAATCAGGTGGTACATGTTGGAGCGCTGTCGTCGGAACCCACACTGGGTGGGCGAGAGGAGGTTGTTTGATTCGAGGAACCAATTAAGACGAGCATTAACCATTCTCTCTTAAGGTCATACAGAGACAGCTCGTCAAAGCAATTGGACGGTAGTTTGAAGGAATCTTGGGATCCTTCCCAGGCTTGGAGAAAGGTAGGACAGTACATACTCCTGCTAAATCTGGTTAAAAACAGTCAGAAGAATAGCAAGAGAAACAGGAGACAGATGGCGCAGCATCTCATAGTGTATATCATCAGGTTCAACCGATGTACTGCCAGACTGTTGAAGGGCCGGTCAGTTTCAGTTCCACCAGTGTAAAGGGACGATTATAGTCATAGAGACAATCAGTTTGAAAGGGAAGAGGCGATTGCTCTGCCCGAGTCTTGATGGCTTTAAAGGTGGAAGAAGAAGCAGAAGTGCTAGATACCCAGCAAAAGCTTTCACCTAGAGTATCGGTGATGCTCCGAGTATCAACTACTTCCTGGCCATCAGAGAGCAAGACTGAGAGGGGGACAGAGTTATATTGCCCACTGACCTTTCGAATCTTGTCCCATATGACTTTGGAACTGTTGGTGGAAGAGATGCTGGTTGTGAACTTAATCCGAGATTCCTTCTGGCTTTGACGTCTTACCCATCGAGCATGTGCACGCCCTTCCCCTGGAAAGCGAGGCAGTTCAAGAGTGTGGAATATCTACGGAAAGTATTTTAGGCTCGTTTTTGAGCCTTCTGTGCCATGTGGCAGGCAGGATTCCACCATGGACGAGGATATAGTGGAAAACGTATCGAGGTTTTAGGAATACATTGAGCAACTGCTTGTATAATGAAGTTAGTTACTGCTGCTTACACAATGGTGGGATCAAGTTCTGTGAGAGCAGTGAAAGAGGGCCAGTTTGCCTGATCCAGCTTCCATCAGAGCACGCGGGTCGGGTGGCATCGATTACGGCCAGTCTCTCTCAAGATTATAGGAAAATGATTACTGCCTCATGGATTATTGTCAACCCTTCAGGAAAAATGGGAATATAATGTAGGGGAGCAAATTGAGAGATCAATAGCAGTAAAGGACTGACTAGGTGCATGAAAATAAGTAGAAGAACCAGTATTGAAAAGAGAAAGGTTGTGATCAGAGAGCATATGCTCTATATAGCAACCCCTCCTATCAATATCAGTACTTCCCTAAAGGGGATGATGTCCATTAAAGTCCCGCAGGATTAGAAAGGGAGATGGCAACTGTTCAACGAGAGCATCAAGGTCTGATTGGTCATATGTCTCTCCAGGTAACAGGTAGAGAGAACAAACAATGAAGGTATGACCCAAGGAAGCGTGGATGGCTACGCCCTTCAAGGGTGAGTCAAATGGCAAAGACAGGGTGGGCACATGCTGATGCACTCGTCCATCACACAGCCTGTCATTTCTGTATAAAGAAACCCGCCGAAATGTGACTGTATCGGCAGGTTTCAGAAATGTGTCCTGTAAGGAAAGACAAACAGGATGGTAGGAAGCAATCAGTGTTTTGATGTCATCCAGATTAGAACGTTAACCTCGACAATTCCATTGTGTCAGGGTGGTCATTTTTATTTACGTGTAGGCGAATTGGCTGGAGAACCCTTCTGTTTACGACCACGTATTTCTTTCGTTACTGACTTTATTTGATGGAGGTCTATAGACCTCCATGGATCCTGTCCTGGGTCGATTGGGCAGGTCTTTGTTGTTGGAAGGGGATTCCAGAGACTGAGGACGTGAACGAATGATTGTTTTGCATCTTGGGATGGGAGGAGATGTATCTGAGGAAATGCCTGTATCTGGAACCAAAGTATGTAGATCTTGGGGTTTGTTGGAATGTATGTAAGGGACAGAGATAGGTGTTGAAGTTGATTCATCAACTTTATTAACCGTGGAGGACGAAACACTTTTTATTTGTTTGAAGAACAATTCTTTAAGGGCCACAGCGATCTCTCTCTGTACTCTCACAGTCGTTGTGGAACGAAGTGCAGCAACGTTCGTCCGAGATGAGGTGGTAGACAGCAATTTTCGAGCCTCAGTATAGGTGATGTTATGAATCGTTTTCAAATGCTGCACCTCTTTTTCTTCCAACAATTTAGGGCAAGAATGAAAGTAGGACGAGTGAGAACTATTGCAATTGATGCAATGAAGGTCAGTTTCACACTTATAGGCATCATGTTTCTTGCCACTGCAACGAGCACACGTCAAGAAACCACAACATGACGTCTTCGAGTGACCGAACCGCTGACACTGGAAACATCGGGGAGGGTTTGGAATGTATGACCGTACTCTGCAATTTAGATAATCTGCTTTGATGGTGACAGGTGGACGTGGTAATGTAAATGTGAGAATGAGGACATTGGTCGGCACCATAATTCCATCTTTGCGAGTGGAGATACGCCTCACTGCAGGGTTTCGTGAGCACTATACCCAAACACCAGCATCAGATATAATGTCCACAACACTTGTTGAAAACATCCAACACTGGTACTTGGTTTATCCTAGCCCGAGTGGACCAGCCGATTGACCCAGGGGCCGCCCTTCTACAGGAATTCAAGGACAAAGTGGTGTGTTAGGGTTTGACCCCTCAACCACCAGGATCCTCTCCTCCCCTTCACGGGTTGCCACGCACAGAAAACACATGGGTGGATGTTTAGATTCCAGAGGAGGTAAACTGAAAGAACATAACTTGTCCTAGGAGGTCCCTCACCACATACAGGAATCCACACCAAGGGGTGTTAATGAACATGTACAACAAACACATTAAGCAACAATCATCATGTTAATCTATTAAAGGTTCTTAATGAACATGTGCAACAAACACATTAAACAACAATCATCATGTTAATCTATTAAAGGTTCTTAATGAATATGTACAACAAACATTAAACAACAATCGTCATGTTAATCTATTAAAGGTTCTTAATGAACATGTACAACAAACATTAAACAACAATCATCATGTTAATCTATTAAAGGTTCTTAATGAACATGTACAACAAACACATTAAATAACAATCATCATGTTAATCTATTAAAGGTTCTTAATGAACATGTACAACAAACACATTAAGCAACAATCATCATGTTAATCTATTAAAGGTTCTTAATGAATATGTACAACAAACATTAAACAACAATCGTCATGTTAATCTATTAAAGGTTCTTAATGAACATGTACAACAAACATTAAACAACAATCATCATGTTAATCTATTAAAGGTTCTTAATGAACATGTACAACAAACACAGCAACAATCATCATGTTAATCTATTAAAGGTTCTTAATGGACATGTACAACAAACACAGCAACAATCATCATGTTAATCTATTAAAGGTTCTTAATGAACATGTACAACAAACACATTAAACAATAATCATCATGTTAATCTATTAAAGGTTCTTAATGAACATGTACAACAAACACATTAAACAACAATCATCATGTTAATCTATTAAAGGTTCTTAATGAACATGTACAACAAACACATTAAACAACAATCATCATGTTAATCTATTAAAGGTTCTTAATGAACATGTACAACAAACACATTAAACAACAATCATCATGTTAATCTATTAAAGGTTCTTAATGGACATGTACAACAAACACAGCAACAATCATCATGTTAATCTATTAAAGGTTCTTAATGAACATGTACAACAAACACATTAAACAATAATCATCATGTTAATCTATTAAAGGTTCTTAATGAACATGTACAACAAACACATTAAACAACAATCATCATGTTAATCTATTAAAGGTTCTTAATGAACATGTACAACAAACACATTAAACAACAATCATCATGTTAATCTATTAAAGGTTCTTAATGAACATGTACAACAAACACATTAAACAACAATCATCATGTTAATCTATTAAAGGTTCTTAATGAACATGTACAACAAACACATTAAACAACAATCATCATGTTAATCTATTAAAGGTTCTTAATGAACATGTACAACAAACACATTAAACAACAATCATCATGTTAATCTATTAAAGGTTCTTAATGAACATGTACAACAAACACATTAAACAACAATCATCATGTTAATCTATTAAAGGTTCTTAATGAATATGTACAACAAACATTAAACAACAATCGTCATGTTAATCTATTAAAGGTTCTTAATGAACATGTACAACAAACATTAAACAACAATCATCATGTTAATCTATTAAAGGTTCTTAATGAACATGTACAACAAACACATTAAACAACAATCATCATGTTAATCTATTAAAGGTTCTTAATGAACATGTACAACAAACACATTAAACAACAATCATCATGTTAATCTATTAAAGGTTCTTAATGAACATGTACAACAAACACATTAAACAACAATCATCATGTTAATCTATTAAAGGTTCTTAATGAACATGTACAACAAACACATTAAACAACAATCATCATGTTAATCTATTAAAGGTTCTTAATGAACATGTACAACAAACACATTAAACAACAATCATCATGTTAATCTATTAAAGGTTCTTAATGAACATGTACAACAAACACATTAAGCAACAATCATCATGTTAATCTATTAAAGGTTCTTAATGAACATGTACAACAAACACATTAAACAACAATCATCATGTTAATCTATTAAAGGTTCTTAATGAACATGTACAACAAACACATTAAACAACAATCATCATGTTAATCTATTAAAGGTTCTTAATGAACATGTACAACAAACACATTAAGCAACAATCATCATGTTAATCTATTAAAGGTTCTTAATGAACATGTACAACAAACATTAAACAACAATCGTCATGTTAATCTATTAAAGGTTCTTAATGAACATGTACAACAAACATTAAACAACAATCATCATGTTAATCTATTAAAGGTTCTTAATGAACATGTACAACAAACACATTAAACAACAATCATCATGTTAATCTATTAAAGGTTCTTAATGAACATGTACAACAAACATTAAACAACAATCATCATGTTAATCTATTAAAGGTTCTTAATGAACATGTACAACAAACACATTAAACAACAATCATCATGTTAATCTATTAAAGGTTCTTAATGAACATGTACAACAAACACAGCAACAATCATCATGTTAATCTATTAAAGGTTCTTAATGGACATGTACAACAAACACAGCAACAATCATCATGTTAATCTATTAAAGGTTCTTAATGAACATGTACGACAAACACATTAAACAACAATCATCATGTTAATCTATTAAAGGTTCTTAATGAACATGTACAACAAACACATTAAACAAGAATCATCTTATCAACCTGTTAAAGGTGGTTTAGTAACGTGTACAACGAACACATTAAACAATAATTACCGTATTAACCTGTTAAAGTTGGTTAAGTAACATGGATAAGAAATATTAAACAATGATTGTCGTATTAACCTGTTAAAGGTGGTTAATGAACATGGGCAATAAACACATTAAATGGTGATATCGTATTAAACTTTGTTAGGTGGTTAATGATTGTGTACAACACACAGTTGTGCTAAACGCATTGACCCGTGGCACGTGAATCGCGAGTTATCCAATACCAATGGTGATACCTTCCGCTGAGTGCTTTTCAAAATCATAAACTTAAACCGGGTTTAACACGTCTCTTTACTTTATTATCATATATAAAAATGACAATTCTGTATGACTAGAGTAAAAATATGAAAGTAAAGGTAAAATAAAAACGCTCTGATCTTTTATATTTAAAAAATGACTTCTAATAGATATAATTTTGTGGTTAGTAATATTTTTTCTAGGTCAGTAGGTTTACCAGCCAGTTGCTATGACGTCAAGTGCATTCTTGCTTATTTCCGCTGTAGTGAATGAAGAAAGCGGAAATGGAAGATAGTTGTTAATTACTTCCGATAGTTAAGTATTTTCTGCTTCTAAGCAGAAGCTAGAATTATAAAGTACTTATTAGAGCGTGGATATCAGCACATGTTAAAGTAAATTCTATATGTGCAGAAAATATTTCCTTTCCTTAATAAAGTTTATTATTACAATTTGGAACAATGGCGCTACCTACACTTTTTCAGCTTGTGGCACATGTGAATATGCTCAGACGTTAGGCCTGATGACAGTCTTTGACTGGAATAGGCAGAAGTTACTGTTACGGTGTGTATCAGTAAGACGTATCTAATTATAAATTTTAAAAAATGTGTTAAACTTATTATAAATTAACACTGCCAAATAAAACTTAATAGCTGCAAAAATTCTGCGGCACATTTGACAATCAAGTGTGTCACAGCTGTGTGTTACGGCACTGACCTGGAATCTTGGTTATTACAGGTGCACTATATTACTTTATATGTGTACATGTTAATGTAAATAACAGTTATGAATGAAGTACAGATCGTTTGTTTACTAATAAGTTTTAACAGAAATTAAAGCGTGACATTGCTTAATAAAGGTCCTTCGCCGGTATAGCGGTAAGTCTACGGATTTACAACGCTAAACGCAGGGTTCGGTACCCCTCGGTGGGCTCAGCAGATAGTCCGATGTGGCTTTGCTATAAGAAAACACATACACGCTTAATAAAGTATATAAACAATATCATTTGTCCTGAATGTTTTATATTATTATTATCGTGTAACTTGGAAGAAATTCCTCCTTTTTGTATTAGAAGTTTTAAAACTTAGAAATATTTAAATGATGCAAAAGTTCAGTATACTTCTGGTATGCCTTGTATTCAAGTGATAATCCCATATCATGGTTTGGTTTAACGTAATTTTCAGCTCATAGACCATTTTTACTATCCAGTAAATCTCAAGAACCACTTGGGCATATGTGGAGTCATAATTCTTAGTTCTATCTCATTTTGCTCCCCAGTGGCACAGGAGAGTCTCTGTAGACTATATACTGGGTTTAAATACCCTTGGGGGATACAGCAGGGATAGGCCACTGTATAGCTGTGTGACTACTTCAATGACACTCAAACACACTTTCTAATGTATTGGGAACACAGCTCAATGGTACTGTTTCTCTTTCAGTGAATTATAGAGAAGCAAGGTATGTCACACTAGAGATGTCTTTTATCATTCGGAGTTCATAGAATTCTAAAACTATACTTTATAAATTGTTTTCCTTAAATAAATTTGCACGTGAGATGAAGTTTTATTTTCAGTTGAGTTGGAAATTTTATTTAAAATCTGAAATTAAGCCAGTCATGGCCATGAGAACCTGCAGGAAGGATAAGAGTTTTTGGCCCCCCCTTACATTTCGCAAATAATTGCAGAAGTTATTATGTAAATGTAACATTGTAGTCAAACTAAATATTTTTAGTAATTTCTTATTTAAATCATAACTTTGTTTCCATTTGAGTGCACACAACACACGTTCTTTTCGTCTGTTGACTTAAACTGTGAAAGCTGATCCACGTATTTTGCCCCCTTGGTAATGTTTCTGTGGGCATCTGTGACCATGACGTTTTAAGTAGCATCCTTGTGCAGAACTTACCAAGAATGGTCTGTTCACTACCTGTGTATTTTGTATGCTTGTAAACCTTTTATCTTCAGTTTTTCACCAAAAATTGCATGTGTCAAAATCAAATCTCTATTTTTCTGACTTTACCATTATTTTCTCTCATGTCTATAAATAAAATAGCGACTCACACAAACAAATCAATATTCTAGCATGGCATGACCAATAATAATGGCCTCAAATCTAAATGACAGGATTTAGCATTGAAAGCAGAGATAAAATAGAATTACCATAAAGCTAAACATGTACTGGTTTTTTTCTTTGTTGTTTGTAGAGTAAACTGGTTCATGATGTAACTCGTGGGGAATCTGATGTTAACCTTGAACTCTGTGTGGTATCAGATACTGAGAATGTGTACTTCTGCAGTTGTCAGATTAATTAGTTGAAACTTATTCATTATGCCATGTTTGTGCCAAACAAAATTGTATAACCAGCTCTGAAAAGGAAATACTAATATACCAGTTGCATGGGAAAGGTATAATAAAGGTCTTGTCTGTTTCATAAGACAGAGGTTATTTATGGTATTATTAATAAATGTGACTTTGGAAAGAACTAGTTAAAAGTTATACCTTAAAACCACAAAATGCTCAAGTAATATTGCAGAAAACAAAAACATTTTGTAGCTTTTTTCATACCATTCAAAATAGCATTTTGATCTTATTCAAACTTCTGACTTTTACTTTAAAAGCCCGTGAGATATTAGCCAAAGTTTACAGCATAAAAAGGACAACCTGTTTGCTGCATGTTGAGGCATGGATGTTTCAGCTTTGTTGCCTATTTCAAAAATAGATATTTCTATAATTTAACCAGTATTTCTTTTTATCTAAAAACAGAGAGATATTTCTATAATTTAACCAGTATTTCTTTTTATCTAAAAACAGAGAGATATTTCTATAATTTAACCAGTATTTCTTTTTTCTCTAAAACAGAGATATTAAAATTAACAATACATATAAATTATTAAGCTTATAATAAATGTATTATTTCACTTATGTGATATGATAAATGGCATTCTTGCTACAGTTTTTTTAATCATAGAAATCCTACAATATAATGTTGTTCAATTGTTTTAATGATTCAACATTTTGGAAGAAAATTGTTGAGGTACACTGGTTTTTGAATTTTGTTATATGAAAATGTAAGAGTTGCAATAAGTCACACAATATTTCTATGTGACAAAGAAATTAATTTTTAAAATTGATTTCATTTAGCAACACTTATATTAAGTACTTTTAATCAGTTTATGATTATTTGGAAGGATACAGTTTTATGATATTATGAGGTGAAAGCCTTGAAACTGGAGTCATTTGTTATGGCTCTTAAAATTCACAATCATATAATTTAAGCCCTACAGTTTTACATTAAAAGTATCTAATTTTTATCACATTTAACATTTTTACCTCCAGTTTTCAAACCTGATTTAATCTAATATCTGCTTAATGAAAAAAAAAAAAAAATCATTATTCTCTTTCATTACAGACCTGGAAGACATTCCTGACAATATTAAAAATCTGAAATGCTTGGAGGTGGCAGACTTCAGTGTAAACCCTTTAACAAAGTAAGTAATATAAAAGACACAGAGTAGCATTGTCTTCTATTCGATTACAGAACAGGCCTTGTTTGGCAGTTAGAGAAAAATGACTAGACCCCAGGTAAAGCTCCAGACAAACCTAATCTGGGTTTAAACACAGATTTTGACTAATAATTTTTAGGTTTGTTTTTTAACCCATTTTTATTATAGTTTTAACCATAAGGCAGTACATATTGTATTATAATACATAGTTGAAATGTATGTTTAACTAATGTAAATACTATAAATATACTTAAATCGTCATAATTTTATATTGTAGGATTTCACATGTTGGTATTTCGGGTTTCTTTGCAGTGCCATCTATCGAACGTTTTGTGAAGTATTCTTCACAAAAAACACGATTCTTTTAATTAAATAGCATTCAGCATTTAAAATTTATACATTTTAATTAGGAACATCATTTTATTTATTCATATTGACTTTTAAACAATACATTTAATGTTTTTGTGTATTGAAATATTCATGTGTTAATGAAAGATTTAGAATTGTACATTTTATGCATGTGCAAAGTTACCATTGGTAGCTAACCATGATAGATGTGTGGACACATTCTTTTTATTCTTCTGTTCTGTTTCATGTTGTTATCTTATTTCTCACTAACTCCTCCTTTTGTTGCTGATGTATTTTTGTAGTGTTTTGTAAAAGTTTGTCATTCTATATTTTCACTTTCACTTCTATATTAAGTTAGCAGGCCTGGCTGGCCAAGTAGCTGGAGTGCTCAACTTACAATCTGAGAGGCATGGGTTTGAGTCCCCATCATATAAAACATACTCACTTTTTCAGCCATGTAACGATTACAATGTGCTGGTCAATTACACTATCCATTGGTAAAAGAATAGTCCTTCTCTCTGGTCTTGCACTGCTAAATTATGGATGGCTAGAGCAGATAGCCCATGTGAAGCTTTGTCAAATTCTAACCAAACCAACCCATTAAATTAGCTGATTCTTGCCACTTTACTTCTTAATATTATAAAATCCTACTGTTAACAAATGTAGTTTTGATCTCAAAAAGGATATTTTATTACTACCATTCGTTAGAGAATCCCTAACCCACAGAGACAGTCTTCTAAAAAATACCACTAAAAATTTAAAATATATTTAATATAGTTGAATTATCAGTGTGATATGATGGTGAATGTAATAAGTCAATGAGCTTTATCATTAATCAAACTATTCACTTACTACCATGTGCTGTGGGGTCTTGGTTTATGTGGGTTAGAAGGGTTCATAGTACCTACCACAAAATTTTAGGAGTACAAAAATTGCAAAATGTGGAAAACAGATACTGATAAAGACAAATTGATATTTATGATGAAAGTTTGTGTGTGTGCAAAACTTAAACTGATATTGTATCAAATACTGGAAAAATCAATTCCAGATAAGGTCTTATTTGATATATATGGAAACCAAATTAATTTTTAAAAATATGCTTAATGGTCTAAACATTTTTATTAACTTTGTCTGTTAGTGTGGCAAAAGATCATTCCTGATACAAAATTTACTGTTTAAAAATAACTTCTATAGAAAATTAAATGACCAAAGAACATAACATGGATAGATTAAACAAAGATGTTGCCATGTTAAATTCTCATAAAGTTCCATTTTTCTAAAGAGTAATCTTAGATATTTTATGCATATTTTTCTACTATGTAACACTTTTACACTCTGAGGAAATTAGACTGTAAGTGTTATTAAGCCATACCACATCCAATTTTGATCTTCAGAGTGACTCGTGTCTTACCATCAGTAATTAACGTCTTCACCTTTTAAGTATCTGATTTCTCTAGAGATTATTGCTACAATTTATTTTCTATTCCTGTCTGCTCCTCCTGGTTCTTTTCTTGTTTTTTTAGCTTATCCAAAGTGCCGAGTCCTTGTATATTTTTTATATAGTAATGTTGGTTAAAGTACCAACAAGATTACTCTGTGTGTCTTTGTGTAAATTTTGTACTATGTATGTAGTATTCAGACCATGACAACATCCAAGTTGGAGTTCAGGTTTTTTACATAACTTTTTTAAATTTCTACATTGGTTTCTAGATGGAAAATACCTCTTATTTCCCATTACCTTCAAAAGTAAGTTCTACGGAAGTTGCTCAATTACTGCAGTATTGTGTGTAGGTCAAAGTTTTTGTTTTACAGGAATTCTTTCAAATGTTGGTTATCATTAACTACATAATTAGGTCATCTTTCTTCATCAGTATTAAGGGTTAGTTTTCATTCACTTTGTTGCATTGGTCTTTCTTATTTACTTGTTAATTATATCTTAAATATTTATATAATTGTACTTTGGTTCAGGTAATCATATGATTGACATCTCAGTGAAGGTGCCACCTTCTTCCCTTCAGCTTTAAAAATTGTCATCGTGTCTCTTTGTTTTTGAACTATATTATACTGTTCCTCGTCCAGCAGTTCAGTAGTGCATGGTTGATACTAAGCATTTTAAATTATTACATGTTTGTTTCCATGACCCGAGTGTTAATTTTGTATTTAGTCTATTTTATAACTATACGTTTTGCTTATTGTTACTTTCATTAACAGTATTGGTTATACAGTTATAATGTGTGAAATGTCATTTCCTTTTCGTTATATTTTAATACAATTTATAAAACACTTGGAAAGTTTCAAATGTTGATTTGTGATGTATTTTGTAACATAATATCACATTTCATTTCTATTAGAATTCCAGCATCCTTTACTCAACTGAAAAGTTTGACTTTCTTGTGTCTGAATGATGTATCTGTTGTACAGCTGCCAAATGACATTGGGAAGTAAGTCAGTTTTGGTTTTATAGTTCATTCTTATTCTAGAGATATGAAGAGACCAGTGTAGTTTAAGAATCTTAAATTCCACTTTCTGTGTGTGATAATTGAAAATTCGAGAGAATAATTGTTTTTTAGTGTATTAGGACACAATGTTAGATTTTGCTGAGATTTGGGTGATTAATGTATTTGCTAATCATTTAACTTATAGACTCTCTAATCGACTAATATGCATCTCTCACCTTATATTCAAAATAAAAACAACCACTATCTTATTTTAATGTGGTATTGACCTTTCTTATTTCATTGAGTTTCTTTATTTTGTTTTTTAAGTAATTTTCAAATTACTATTAGTTTCATATAGTTTTAAAAAAATATTTTTTGTCAGAGAAAACAATGTGGCAAAAATTTGTTTTTCTTAAGATAATCTGGATATTTACTATTTGTTGAGTGAATTAATAACATCAACTAGATATCCCCAGTTACTGCTAGAAATAAAGAACCTCATAATCCCAAAATGTTATTTTTATTTCATCAAAAATTTCACTCTACAGCCTCTTCAGGGTCCCCTGCTAGTACAGTGGTAAGTCGACAGGCTTACAATGCTAAATTTAGGGATTCGATTCCCCTTGGTAGACTCAGCAGATAGTCCAATGTGGATTTGCTATATGAAAACACATATGCCTATTCAGGATCATTCATTAAAACACAAGTGGAAACTTTATTTCTAATATTAATATTAATTATTAATATTTAATTAATATTATTAATTAAAATAATAAATGTTACCATACAGCTATTATCATGTTAGTGTTTCAAATATTGTACCAGTTAAATAAATTGATAATGAAAACATGTTTTGTTATCACTGGTAAGGGTAATAATGTTTTAACTTAACCAATCCTAATCACAGCTGTGGTATAATGTAGCAAGTTAGCCGATTCTTTTGAAAGGATAAACATAAAAATAATGTACAACAAAGATTTCAATCATCTTAGTTATTGCCTGCTGTACAAAATATAAACTTTAAAGTTATTTATTTTGTGAATATAAAGAAAAGCTCCCACTTACAAATATTGCAATCCAGTAAAACTGTAGTATATCTGTTAAAAAGTAAAAACACCATAACTTTGAACAATGAAGCAAACGTCAACAGCATATGTTTATTAAACATTATAAAGTCATGTGACTTATTTGTTCCATAGTGTAAAGACCCTACCTCCTCAGCAGCACAGTGATAAGTTCATGGACTTCCAATGGTAGAATCTATGTTTCAATACCGTTGGTGGGCAGACTACAGATAGCCCATTGTTTAGCTTTGTGTTTAATCTCAAACAAATCATAGTGTGTGTTCCTGTATCTAAGTAAGCTGATTGTAAGATGACAACATCTCAAAATATTTTGTATCTGTTATTATACTGAACTTACAGTAAATGTTCCTTTGTTACTTACTCAGCCCGTCTCTAAACTGTATAACCTTAAGCTTTCTTTATCTTCTTGTGGCAAAATTTCTGCAGCTTTAATACACTAGTACTTTCACAATTCACTTATGAAAATACATTTTTCAAAAATTAAACTGAAAACACTAAAACCTATATCTCTACAAGTTTTTAAGTCACTAAAAATTTATATCTCTGCTAGTTTTTAAGTCACTAAAAACCTATATCTCTGCTAGTTTTTAAGTCACTAAAACCTATATCTCTACTAGTTTTTAACTCACTAAAACCTATATCTCTACTAGTTTTTAACTCACCAAAACCAGTATCTTTACTAATTTTTTGCCCAGTTCATTCATATTTAAACTTCCTTAATAGTTGATTTTGAAGTTTTAAATCATTAGTGAATGATTAACCCATTTGACATGGCATCATTAGCAAGATTTCAACTCTATGAATTATGACATAAGTTTCAGAAAATTAGAAAGTGTTGTTTATAAGATATTTTTTGAGTTAAAATTGTTGGAAAATAGTAAGAATTTACATATATAACAGGCTTTCATATTTTTTCACCACTTGATAAATTTTAAAAACAAAGGAATTTCTCTCTTTAGACTACATGTTATTTTACAATTAAATGAGATTTTTTAGCCTAAACTTTGCTTAGCAAATGTATGGCATATACAAGTTAATTAACTGCATTGTTTAACACTGAAAACAATAAAATATTTATTTACTTGCAAATCATCTGTTGCAAGAATACTGTAAACTCTTCTAGGGTTATTATCACAGACAGTTCAGTATTGTTTACATGTTTAATTGTATGTTTAACCTGTTGACTGCCAAGTATTTCAGCTGCTACAGCAACTCTGAATCAAGTTCAAAACACAACTCCAATGCTTCTTCATTTTGTAACTTTTTTCGTGGCGCCATTTTGGATCGAAAGTAAAACAATTTGTAAGTAGATCAAATGCATGTATGGTGCTGACATCTAGCGTTAAACTTAGGTATTATTGAGAAGGAATTAACTCGTCTGTGACACTGTGTTACCATTCGGCTTGGACGAGTTATCTCGTCTTCGGCACTGAACAGGTTAAACAATTCTATGCTGTATTTATAACTAAGCAGTCATTTTACTTAAGCAGTAAACAATGGAGAGGAACTAACAGTTAGTACTTATTTCATTTATCAGACAAATCCCTAATCAGCAAACCTAAACCCAGTATTTCTAAATATTCTTCAGGTATTCTGAATTTAAATTAAATTCTGTTAAATTAGAATAACATCAGTTTATTTTGTAAAATAAATTTTTTTGTTGCAACATTATTGTACAAAGTTTCGAAACTTAAGGAATAGTAATAATAATAAACAAATCTGTTCAGATAATATGGTGTTAATGTGTTAACAGTGTTTAACTTCTTCACCCTAGCTGTAGTAATGATTCATTCTTTACACTGATGGTGTGATATCAGTTAACTTTTTTAAAAATATAACTTTGCAATGCTTAGGCTAAATGTTAAGCATTTTTTACATGAAAAAAAAAGAGGTGTTTACTTTTAGATAAGTGGTAATCATATAGTCCTAAGATACTTATAAGTCAGAGTTACCATATTAATGCTAATATATTCTGTAAAGGATTAATTCAGGCTATGATCCAGTGATTTCAAAGTTTATGTTTTTATTACTGGTAATGTAATCGATATGAAAAATAAGAAGGCTTAATAATGGGCTTTTCAACTTTTTTAATTAAAATAGATGGTTATTATTATTTGTAATCATATTTAGAAACAATAATTAAAGAATTGGTAACCAGGATGACTGTTTTCAAAATCATTTTTTAAAGTTATTACTTGTATAATCACACCATATTTTCACTTATTCTAGACGTCAACAATAAGAAAAAAAAGAAATCTTTCTCATGAAAATTGTAACTTCTGAACAATGAGTTTGTTTCTGTACCAGGTCTGTTAAAGAAGCTGCAGAGGGCGTAAACTATTCTAACTGTAATGAAAATAACTTTTTAAAGTCTTGATATAGTGTTGTGGAAAAGCTGAGGTCTACAAATATACCATCAAAATTGATGTTTATATTGTTCAATTAGTTTATAAATAATCAGCAATTGGCTGAGACCTTAACTGCATTGATTGCAAAAGCCTAAAAAAAATAAGTGATTTATAACTCAATCATTCAAAATTGCTATCACCTAGTGTTCCTTTTTGATACTATATGGTATTGTAAAGGTGACTAGCTATTTTTTAGATTAATTTTTGAAAGAAATAAGAAGCTTTAGATCCACACTCAGGTCAACACGTGCTTATACAACATTAAATATAACACAGAGTAAAAAAGTAGTGCTGTCAGCCAGTTGCCTTTCTTCTAGTTAGTAGTTTAAAATTATTGACAGGGAAAATAGTTTTAGTAGCTTTGGAATGATAAATAAACAGCAAGCTAGGTTATTTTAATGACAGTTGAATCCAAGACCCTTGAATCATAAACCATACCCAGTGGTTTAGCTTTGTACCTAAGTGATATATTTTTATTACTTGGTTATTTTTATGAAAGACAACTTAATTGTAATTACAATAAATCAGTTATTGGAATAGTAAACAAATGGTGATAATCAGAAGCACTAATGATGTTCTAAATGTGTTTTAATTAATTGATTAGTTTATATGTGGTTGCTGCTCACGTGTAACCAATCAAATAGTTCAGTTCTAGTTTTGAAGAAGGTTTTCTTGTTTTTTCTGAAACGTTGTCAATTTACTTTTGTTTTATTTGTTTAAAGTTATTTGACCCATTATTTTTATACTCTTAATTTGAATTTTTTAACACCAAGTTTCGTGTAAAATGTTATGGTGTGTGAATTACAAAGGATTTATTACACGGGTTGTAACTCTTGTAAATTGGTAATCAGTAAGTCAGTTAATATCCAGTTATTGAATGATGTAAGTTTGTAAATATTTTACTTTTATAGACCGATGATTTGATACTTGAAATTGTTTCATGAGATTTTCAACAGTAGTGTTGTGTTAGAATTTTGCATTTTATGTGTAATAAGAATTGTTTTTATGGCCTAAAAAGAACTTCAAAGACGTGACCATCAAGAGTCATGATATATACTATCTTATTTCCAAGAGCAAATTGTTTAAGCTGCATTTTGAAGATTTCTGTAAAAGAAAGACTGAAAGCTATACAAAGAGGATTGTATAGTTAGTCATTTTGTGTTATTTTTTTAAATTGTAAATTGTCATGTGCTTAACTACTGATTAATAGTGATTACTTTAGTTGAAGCTTCAAACTTATCAGTTTTTTTAAAGTTTATGAAGGAAAGTTAAATTCCGTATGTAAGTTACATATTAAAATACAATATTTTTTATTTAAAATTGTTAGAATAAAGTCCTTACGTTCTTTCTTCCATCTGTTTAGCCTGGTGAACCTGCAATCGTTGGAACTGCGTGAAAATCTCCTGAAATGTTTACCACCATCTTTTGCTTTCTTGACTAAACTTGAATATCTTGATCTTGGTAGCAATGAATTTGAAGAACTTGTAAGTATTTCTATCTTTATTATATATTACTACAAATAATTATACATTAAAATAACAAAATGAAATTAAAATATTAATAGACAGTTTATCTAACTAGCAGAATCTGTTAAGTGCATTGTATGTAGACTTTGGTTAAACTCATAAACTGATATATTTGTTAGGAATGTTCACAGCTAGTTAACCATTGAATACATCCTTGAGTTATAAGTTACTCTGGTGTGCTATAAATACCAACTCATTTCATTGAAATTTGTAATTTTAAGAATTGGTAAATACTACGTATCTGCTACTTTTATTACATTACTAAAACGATTGTAGCTGGTAATTTTGTGAGTTTTCATTAAATTATTAAACGTATTACCTAAAATTTATTATGTTAATTTTCTCCGTACCTGTGTAAAATTATTCTATTGCATTTTTTTAAATATTACTATTAATCAAAGAATACTTCAGATGATTATTATTGTTTTATGTTTTTTTAGCCTGCTCTTATTGGTCAGTTAAAAATTCTTCAGGAACTTTGGTTAGACAGTAACCGTCTTTCTACTGTGCCAAAGGTGAGAAAATAGGTAACAAAATGTGTTAATTATCGTGTTGTTATCGAGTGTTTATAGTGATCTGAAGAGTGAGAAGATATGTTTCAGTACATATTAATCTGTAAGACATGTTGTGATCTGTTGGTGATATCAAATTGAGATAGCAAAAATAATTTTTGTGTTTTAAAATATTTTAGAGAGATCAGGTCATAGGTAACTGATAGATCTATGTCAGTTTACACATTGTGTTTTACTGTTTACAAGTGGAACTAGTTTGTTCCAGATTAAGCACAAAGCTAAACAATAAGCTATCTGTGCTGTGCCCACCACGGGTATTGAAACCTTGTTTCTAGCATTAGAAGTCCACAGACGTACTTGCTGTGCCACAAGGGAGCTAGCTGGAAGTAACGATTACTGCAGTTGATAAAGTTTCAAAAGAAATATCTGAAGGAAAATCAATACAGATATTGACTGGACGTATAAAATTTAATTTTCTGATTAAAAATAAATTAAATTCTGAAACAAAAAGAAAAGTTTCTTTTTTTTTAATGTGTCTCTAAACAAACGTGAGAAAAATTCACATATCAAATAATAAAAAAAAACTATATGAAATAATATTAATTTTTTAAACCTGAAACTAAATACTTACGACAGGCTTATTGAATAAGTTTCATACGATGTTTTATAAGAAGAAAACAAGGGTTAACATTAAAACTCCTCCTAGTCCAGAAAGGGTTAATATGAGGCACTAGGGACAAAAAAGTAAACCCCTTTTTTTCAAAATGTGCTATCCAAATAATTTTAGTAAGATAGTATGTGTGTGTGTATGCTTATACAGGGTGTTTGGAAAGTCACTGTTTAGTTTTGTAATCATATTTTTTTCAGTCTATCTCAGCCAGCAACTGACAATGGTATTCAGAAACAAAATAAGAATGATCCAAGCCTGTATTGATGCCAACGGGGGTCACTTTCAACATTGTTTATAATTGTCATTCATATTTACCTCCTGTGTTCTATATTGAAACATGGCTGTTAATAAATATATAAGTGCACAGTGACTTTCCGAACACCCTGTATAATACATATGTGTGTGTTTCTGAATTTTTATAAATGAATTTATAAACAATAATTTATGCTAATTACTTGTTTAGTTTTTGCTATAAAGTGACATACTGATTAAGTTTTTAAATTTTAGATGTATATACATAAAATAATAAGTTTATAACTTTGGTTTTGTAGTGCTCAGTAAACAAGATACTAATAGTTTTTTAGCAGTGAAGATTTTCTTTAAAACATTGATAGTTTTCAAGGTTCTTGTGTGTTCTCAGGAAATCAAGAACCTGAAGAAATTAAGCTGTTTAGATATTAGTGAAAATAGATTAGAATTTTTACCTGAAGAAATTTGTGGTTTGGAAAGCCTCACAGATCTTCATCTATCACAAAACTGCCTTGAAGGTCTTCCTAGAAGTTTTGGCGAACTTCGGAAATTAACCATATTAAAGGTAGGAATCTTCAAGTCATGTGCTCAGTTCTGATAATTCTACATGCCTGTTGATTATTTTTGCAAATGTATCAGTGGACACTTTGTAAAAATTACAAGTATTTTGTATACAAAAATATCCGTTTTTTTTAATGAAATATTTTTACTAAAGGTTTGTTTATTAAATAGTTTGTTCTGTTACTAGTCTTGAGTGCAAAGTGATTTCATGTTATGAATAAAAAACTATTCTTCATCCCAAAAATTTCAAATATTATTTGCATAATCTCTAAAACCTCTTAACCCTTTCAGCACTGAATAACACATTATAATGTTTGGCATGGTGCTGAATATATATGTTTGATACTTCAACTAATTACGGTATCAGTACTAAAAGCACGACATCTCAGGAATAACTCAACAAAAGTCCCTGAAATGTTCAGTGATTGTACTCAATACTATATATGTTAAATTTAATACATAAGAATAACAGGAATAAAGGAAGGTCGCCTGCCGTGCTGAGCCTTCAAGTCGACTGTGGTCGGCAACCACGCCGAAAGGGTTAAGTACATTTCAAAAGTTTGTTTTCAGTAAGACTTAATATTTTGTTATTTTATATACCCTGTCACTTGACCAACCTCATAAACAACATAAAAAATTAAGAAATGTAATGTTTCTTGTGCTCGAATGACTACATATTATAACATGAAAATACAACTGTTTAGGCTAACTAGCTCAAGTCTCATAATGTTATATATTTATTATACTGACTCTACTGTCATGCATAGCTAACATTACATAACTTGCATTGATTCGGGGCATGTGCACTTGTTACATATCCAGTAATATACAACTGACCTTTTGTCTTCCCCGTGTTGGCTGTGTTTTAGTGGACCAGTATTTTGTAATATACAGTCACATTTCAATTATTATACATTATTAAACTTGTTTGTCTTAAAGTAAAGAACAGCAAATCAAGAAATAAAGCAAACAATTATCTCTTCTCGCTATGACCTTTGTAGTCGATTGCTGTTTGACATAGGTTGCTAAGCTTTTTAAAATTTTTCACATGGAGAAAATCAAACAAAATGTTTTTATGATTTGTATATACAGTTGAATAACCTTAAAATCATAAATAACTACAGTGATGCCACAGAATTCCACTATCATTTATTAAGCTTAGTAACTAAGGTGTATTTAGATTTTGCAAAATATGAAACTTTGAGTAAAGACACAACCTTCCTTCTTGAAGAACATGGTAACTTTTTCACAGATTAAAATGGCTAAGAAAACCACGCTGGGGACATTCTAATCTGTTGATTGGTTATTCATGTGTCATATGTTGAAGTAAGTGTGTGCAAGGGACTGTTTCCAAAAATGGAAAGAGTTGAACAGAGACACTGTTTGATTCAACCATGTCTGAGCAGAATAAAAGACATGAGGTTTTTATATTCTAGCTTGTTAATATAAATATTTTAAGTTCATAATTTGTACAAAACCATAGTCTTATTATTTTGACGTTGCAAACATCTAATTTTAAACAGTGCTGCCTTCAGTGTACCACATGACTTACTGAAATCTGTATTTAGGTGTGTTCTTTTAATGTTTACTTTCAAATTAAAAAAATCAATTCATGTGTAATATTAAAGTTTAATGCAATTCAACAAAAATTATAATGTGGCCTTTGACCTGTGACCTCTCTCAAAAGGGTTAATAACTGCATTGTACTTGTGTGTTTCAAGTATTTATGATTAGCTTCTATTGAATTACCTTAAATTAATTATAACTACTGCATCTTATGCCTCTGTTGTCAGTTTAAGAAACAACCACTTGAAAATAAAAAGCTTTACATTCAAAACAATGTATAATTCAATTAGAGATTTTTTTTGTTCCTTTTCTGCAGAATTTTTCATTGGATGAAAGAAAAAAAAAGAAATTTGTTATAAAAAAAAAATCATGATTTATTATTTATATTTACAGTGTATTTATTATTCTTGTTTTGTAATCCTAGTCTGCTAATTAAGGACCAAAACTGAAGTTCATATTAATTAAAACTGTTCATTTACACTAATTACTCTGATGCGTTACTGTTGGATAAGTTACCGTATCACAGTTTAAGTTATTAATTGTAAGAATTTAAATGAATAGATAACATTATTCAACACTGCTTCTGGTGATTTTTCATCACAACCACTTTGCTGGTGTTTGAGACTTCACAGAAACAGATGAAGTATTCATGTATAAATCATTGTTTTTAGTTGTTATTCTTGTGTTATACTAGACAGCATCAGTTTAAGGAGGCAATAAGTCTTTCTCTGATATTGGTTGAGAAATAATTCATCACACCACTAAGAGCTTGAAACTTATAAATGATCAGAGTCATTAGTTTTTCAGTTTGGTAACTTGCTGGCATTTTTTTAAATGGTATTTCTCGCTTACTTAAAATGTGCTTTTGTTTTCTTGTTAGTCTGACCAGAATAAAATTAGTGCTCTACCTCCAGGGATAGGCAAGTGTGTTAACATGCAGGAACTGATATTAACAGAAAACCAGCTGACAGATCTACCATCTTCGATTGGCAACCTTGTTAAGTTGGCCAATCTAAATTTAGACAGGAACGGAATTACCAAACTACCTTCACAGATAGGTAATCTAACACAGTTAGGAGTGTTGTCTCTTCGTGACAACAATCTTAGCTACCTTCCTGTTGAGATGGGGAAGTTGAAGGAGCTTCGAGTGTTAGACGTGTGTGGAAACAGGTTAGCTTACTTATGTTCTTCAATGGTATTGTTGAATTATTAACACAATTATGGATTATTATTTTAAATTAAGAAATAAAAGTGTGTGATAGTACAGAAACTGTTGATGTGTTTAATAATATACGTCAGTTTGATTGTTAGTAAACTACAGAAGCTGTTGATATGTTTATGATAGTAATATACGTCAGTTTGATTGTTAGTAAACTACAGAAACTGTTGATGTGTTTAATAATATACGTCAGTTTGATTGTCAGTAAAATACTGAAACTGTTGATGTGTTTAATAATATACGTCAGTTTGATTGTCAGTAAAATACAGAAACTGTTGATGTGTTTAATAATATACGTCAGTTTGATTGTTAGTAAAATACAGAAACTGTTGATGTGTTTAATAATATACGTCAGTTTGATTGTTAGTAAAATACAGAAACTGTTGATGTGTTTAATAATATACATCAGTTTGATTGTTAGTAAAATACAGAAACTGTTTATGTGTTTATGATAGTAATATACATCAGTTTGATTGTTAGTAAAATACAGAAACTGTTGATGTGTTTATGATAGTAATATACGTCAGTTTGATTGTTAGTAAAATACAGAAACTGTTGATGTGTTTAATAATATATGTCAGTTTGATTGTTAGTAAACTACAGAAGCTGTTGATATGTTTATGATAGTAATATACGTCAGTTTGATTGTTAGTAAACTACAGAAACTGTTGGTGTGTTTAATAATATATGTCAGTTTGATTGTTAGTAAAATACAGAAACTGTTGATGTGTTTATAATAGTAATATACGTCAGTTTGATTGTTAGTAAAATACAGAAACTGTTGATGTGTTTAATAATATATGTCAGTTTGATTGTTAGTAAAATACAGAAACTGTTGATGTGTTTGATAATATATGTTAGTTTGATTGTTAGTAAACTACAGAAACTATTGATATATTTATGATAGTAATATATGTCAGTTTGATTGTTAGTAAAATACAGAAATTGTTGATGTGTTTAATAATATATGTCAGTTTGATTGTTAGTAAAATACAGAAACTGTTGATGTGTTTAATGATATATGTCAGTTTGATTGTTAGTAAAATACAGAAACTGTTGATGTGTTTATGATAGTAATATACGTCAGTTTGATTGTTAGTAAAATACAGAAACTGTTGATGTGTTTATGATAGTAATATACGTCAGTTTGATTGTTAGTAAAATACAGAAATTGTTGATGTGTTTAATAATATATGTCAGTTTGATTGTTAGTAAAATACAGAAACTGTTGATGTGTTTATGATAGTAATATACGTCAGTTTGATTGTTAGTAAAATACAGAAACTGTTGATGTGTTTATGATAGTAATATACATCAGTTTGATTGTTAGTAAAATGCAGAAACTGTTGATGTGTTTAATAATATATGTCAGTTTGATTGTTAGTAAACTACAGAAACAGTTGATGTGTTTATGATAGTAATATACCTCAGCTTGATTGTTAGTAAACTACAGAAATTGTTGATGTATTTATGATAGTAATATATGTCAGTTTGATTGTTAGTAAACTACAGAAACTGTTGATGTGTTTATGATAGTAATATATATTAGTTTGATTGTTCGTAAACTACAGAAACTGTTGAATGTGTTTATGATAGTAATATATGTCAGTTTGATTGTTAGTAAAATACAGAAACTGTTGATGTGTTTATGATAGTAATATACGTCAGTTTGATTGTTAGTAAAATACAGAAACTGTTGATGTGTTTAATAATATATCTCAATTTGATTGTTAGTAAAATACAGAAATTATTGATGTGTTTAATAATATATGTCAGTTTGATTGTTAGTAAAATACAGAAATTGTTGATGTGTTTAATAATATACGTCAGTTTGATTGTTAGTAAAATACAGAAACTGTTGATGTGTTTATGATAGTAATATACGTCAGTTTGATTGTTAGTAAAATACAGAAACTGTTGATGTGTTTAATAATATATGTCAGTTTGATTGTTAGTAAAATACAGAAACTGTTGATGTGTTTATGATAGTAATATATATTAGTTTGATTGTTCGTAAACTACAGAAACTGTTGATGTGTTTATGATAGTAATATATGTCAGTTTGATTGTTAGTAAAATACAGAAACTGTTGATGTGTTTATGATAGTAATATACGTCAGTTTGATTGTTAGTAAAATACAGAAACTGTTGATGTGTTTAATAATATATCTCAGTTTGATTGTTAGTAAAATACAGAAATTATTGATGTGTTTAATAATATATGTCAGTTTGATTGTTAGTAAAATACAGAAATTGTTGATGTGTTTAATAATATACGTCAGTTTGATTGTTAGTAAAATACAGAAACTGTTGATGTGTTTATGATAGTAATATACGTCAGTTTGATTGTTAGTAAAATACAGAAACTGTTGATGTGTTTAGTAATATATGTCAGTTTGATTGTTAGTAAACTACAGAAACTGTTGATGTGTTTAATAATATAGGTCAGTTTGATTGTTAGTAAAATACAGAAACTGTTGATGTGTTTATGATAGTAATATACGTCAGTTTGATTGTTAGTAAAATACAGAAACTGTTGATGTGTTTAATAATATATGTCAGTTTGATTGTTAGTAAAATACAGAAACTGTTGATGTGTTTATGATAGTAATATGTATTAGTTTGATTGTTCGTAAACTACAGAAACTGTTGATGTGTTTATGATAGTAATATATGTCAGTTTGATTGTTAGTAAAATACAGAAACTGTTGATGTGTTTATGATAGTAATATACGTCAGTTTGATTGTTAGTAAAATACAGAAACTCTTGATGTGTTTAATAATATATCTCAGTTTGATTGTTAGTAAAATACAGAAATTATTGATGTGTTTAATAATATATGTCAGTTTGATTGTTAGTAAAATACAGAAATTGTTGATGTGTTTAATAATATATGTCAGTTTGATTGTTAGTAAAATACAGAAACTGTTGATGTGTTTAATAATATATGTCAGTTTGATTGTTAGTAAAATACAGAAACTGTTGATGTGTTTAATAATATACATCAGTTTGATTGTTAGTAAAATACAGAAACTGTTGATGTGTTTATGATAGTAATATATATTAGTTTGATTGTTCGTAAACTACAGAAACTGTTGATGTGTTTATGATAGTAATATATGTCAGTTTGATTGTTAGTAAAATACAGAAACTGTTGATGTGTTTATGATAGTAATATACGTCAGTTTGATTGTTAGTAAAATACAGAAACTGTTGATGTGTTTAATAATATATGTCAGTTTGATTGTTAGTAAAATACAGAAACTGTTGATGTGTTTGATAATATACGTCAGTTTGATTGTTAGTAAAATACAGAAACTGTTGATGTGTTTAATAATATATGTCAGTTTGATTGTTAGTAAAATACAGAAACTGTTGATGTGTTTAATAATATATGTCAGTTTGATTGTTAGTAAAATACAGAAACTGTTGATGTGTTTAATAATATATGTCAGTTTGATTGTTAGTAAACTACAGAAACTGTTGATGTGTTTAATAATATAGGTCAGTTTGATTGTTAGTAAAATACAGAAACTGTTGATATGTTTATGATAGTAATATACGTCAGTTTGATTGTTAGTAAAATATAGAAACTGTTGATGTATTTATGATAATGACATGTATTTCAGTTTGATTATGTTAGTGAAATACTGAAACTGTTGATGTATTTATGATAATATATATATATGTCAATTTGATAAGGTTAGTGATAAGTTCTTATATATGAACATTTAAAGTGTTGTGGAACGTAGTTTAAATATAAATATTTACTCCTGTTTCTAAAGAATATAAAGAAAACCAAAGAAAGGTGAACATATTAAGAATATCCAATGAACATTCTATTAAAGTATGCCATATTCTGAATGAATTCCGTTCCTCAGTTCATATAAATAACTGAACCTGTTCAGTGTTACAGTTGTATACAGCATTCAAAATCCTAGAAATAAAAACCTGATTGGTCAAAAGTTATATATGCTAGAAATTATGAAATAAAGTAAGATACGAAGAGAGAGTAACACCATAATTTAATCTGAAATAATTCAGACAATAAGAGAAATATAAAGACATATATATAAGTATATATATCCATACTAGAATCAGTGAAATCAGCAGTATACTTTTTACAGTTTAAAAACTTGCTGTAAGGAGGGTGAGTGAAGGTAAATGTTCAGTGTTATTGTTCAGATATCAACTGTGATTGAGAAATGGAGACACCATAATATATGTATTTAATAATGATTTATCTTTGGAACTTTTCCAAAAGCAGAAAGAGAGTTCTTGTTAATAGTTATGTTTGTGTTCACACTTGACTTGTTGAAAAACATAAAATGATTGCTTACCTCGGCTGAGTTAACAATTGTATAACCATTGGCTGTGTAATTTATTTGGTGCATTGTTCTTACTCTTGGTTTAAGTTACTAAACTGGAAACGGTAAACATTATTGAGGATAAACTTCACCACAGAAGTGATCACAATTTAGGTTATAAGAGTTGATTGTGTTAAGATATAGAATAATTTTTTGTTTTATGGAATTGCTGTTTCAACACGTAATTTTGTTAGAAGAAACAGTAGTATGACGTGCTGTGGAGTTAAAAGCCCAGTTAGTTTTTCTTTGTAGCCCACGTTTTTTAATATTGTCAGGAGTACTAAAGAGCCAGTGAACTACCTTAAAGTGCATATGATCAGAAATTTGAACATGAATCTGACCAAAGAACAACCAGGGACAAGTTATTGTTTTCTTTTTTATAGTAATATATTCATAATATAAATAATAATTTCCATTTGCCCTTAATTTTTAACTGTGTTTTTTAACCTTTAATGTTTTTAAGTGTTTTTTTTAGTTAAGTCCCAGATTATTTAAAAAAAAACATTCATTATTTCAAGCTCTCAAAAATAATTTGTAAGTTACTGTAATAGAATCTTCTGTACTGATAGCTTTTACTTTAAGCAGTGTTAACTTACTTTATTGTGTCTCATGTACTGGAGCACAGGTCAACTCTGTAATGAAGTTTCAGATTTCAGGGGTTACAAACTGAATTCAAATCTGTGTGGTACCACAAAAACTCCTCACATTAAACTGTATATATATTATAAGAGTGACATTCAACCCCTTAGTGTGTATGATATAATAAGGTACTTGCTTACTGGCTGCATATCTTCTGGTCATTAGCTCAAAATTAGTGACAATGTCAAATAGCTTTAGCAGCTTTGCCATTAAGAAAAATTGTAGGTTCAAGATATTCTATATGTCTTGACAATACATTAAGTTTATTTTTTACAGTTGACACATAAAATAAAGTTTACTCTGTAACTAAGTATGGTTTAATATTTTCTTTGGCCTACTTGTTTTCTGATTTGATTGATTGTCTGTTGTTAGAAGTTTATGTTTGTCATAAGGCCTTACCCCATTATTTATAACTTGAAAATATTTTAAGTATTTTATTGAAGTACATATTAAAAGATTCATATAAATGCATTTAAAAACAAATCATTAACCATATTTCATTCACATGGTATGTAACTTACTTGCTGTGAGCTGTAGGCCATATCATGACCAGGAAATGGTTTGTGACCAAACCAGTGGTCCATAAATGTTATCCAGCGGCTGGAGCAGTTTTTGACTGACTCGTTACATATGTTTAAAGAATGAGATTCTGTCTTGTACTCAGTATTGTTATTGTTACTTTAATAAGTGGTGGCTCAGTAGTAAGCTTGAGGGCTTATAATGATAGAGTTCAAGGTTAAGTCCTTGCAGCAGACAACAAACAATTTGTTATATTAGTATTGTGTTACTTAGGTTATCATTTATTTAATAATTGGATTTTAGAAATCTATCAGAAGTTCTCTCTTTCTTTTATAGGCTCCAGTTTCTTCCTATAACCATCACTGGACTGAATCTCAAGGCTTTATGGCTATCTGAAAATCAGGTATATTATAATTAAAGTACTTAACACTTAATCACCTAAAGAAAATTTGTAAGTGAAAAATCCTTTGTTGAGATTTTTCTGAGTAGGTTTTTATATATTTAAGTAAGTTGATGTTGCATCTTGTAGATGGGTGTTCACAATCTATACAAAGATGCGAGTCTAACACGTACAGCCTTTCATCGTGTGATGGTGCTTGTTTACGAACAGTTTTTTGCAACATGACTTCTGATCCATTGAAACCCCTCCTTTTCATTACCTGCTTCCTGATGTCCATCAGCTGTCTGTAAACAAACTTCTGAAGTCTTGTTTAAGCAATCCAAAGACACCATAGTAATTAGAAGATATCTTCAAAGGATGTAACTTGTAGTTTAATTTTATGGAATATATTTACATATAGATGTGTAGAGTGGTTAGATACTTTTTCTCAGTAGAGCCACACCTTACTGGTATCTTATCTATCCATACTAAGCTGGTATTTTATCAAAGAAGGCAAAGCTTAAGTTCATCCAGTCATGGAGGTGGCCAGGACAAGATGATTGGACGAGAAATTGTTACCACAGATCATGAACAGTTCCCTGTGGTGTTTTCATCATCGTTTATATATCTTTCCCTTTTCATAATTGCAGTTTAATTCAAACAACTTAACAATATCTTATTAGTTAGATTGTTAAAAAACTATTTACACAGTACTGGAACATGTAGAACTTCTATATGTATTATTATTTAGATTTTAAAACAACAACTTATTTACACAGCACTGGATCATGTAGAACCTTTAGATATCTTATTAGTTAGATTGCTAAAATAACAACGTATATACACAGTACTGGAACATGTAGAACTTCTAGATGTCTTATTACTTAGTTTGTTAAAATAACAACGTATATACACAGTACTGGAACATGTAGAACTTCTAGATGTCTTATTACTTAGTTTGTTAAAATAACAACGTATATACACAGTACTGGAACATGTAGAACTTCTAGATGTCTTATTATTTAGTTTGTTAAAATAACAACGTATATACACAGTACTGGAACATGTAGAACTTCTAGATGTCTTATTACTTAGTTTGTTAAAATAACAACGTATTTACACAGCACTGGATCATGTAGAACCTTTAGATATCTTATTAGTTAGATTGCTAAAATAACAACGTATATACACAGTACTGGAACATGTAGAACATGTCTTATTACTTAGTTTGTTAAAATAACAACGTATATACACAGTACTGGAACATGTAGAACTTCTAGATGTCTTATTACTTAGTTTGTTAAAATAACAACTAATTTACACAGCACTGGATCATGTAGAACCTTTAGATATCTTATTAGTTAGATTGCTAAAATAACAACGTATATACACAGTACTGGAACATGTAGAACATGTCTTATTACTTAGTTTGTTAAAATAACAACGTATATACACAGTACTGGAACATGTAGAACTTCTAGATGTCTTATTACTTAGTTTGTTAAAATAACAACTAATTTACACAGCACTGGATCATGTAGAACCTTTAGATATCTTATTAGTTAGATTGCTAAAATAACAACGTATATACACAGTACTGGAACATGTAGAACATGTCTTATTACTTAGTTTGTTAAAATAACAACTTATTTACACAGCACTGGATCATGTAGAACCTTTAGATATCTTATTAGTTAGATTGCTAAAATAACAACGTATATACACAGTACTGGAACATGTAGAACATGTCTTATTACTTAGTTTGTTAAAATAACAACGTATATACACAGTACTGGAACATGTAGAACTTCTAGATGTCTTATTATTTAGTTTGTTAAAATAACAACGTATATACACAGTACTGGAACATGTAGAACTTCTAGATGTCTTATTACTTAGTTTGTTAAAATAACAACTTATTTACACAGCACTGGATCATGTAGAACCTTTAGATATCTTATTAGTTAGATTGCTAAAATAACAACGTATATACACAGTACTGGAACATGTAGAACATGTCTTATTACTTAGTTTTGGGAAAGATTAGGTGTTTCATCATGAAAGACAGTAGTCATTTAACTGAAGTTTAAATTTGCTGGCCTACAAAATATGCATCATAAACTCAAAGTTGATCCACTTTGTGAAACATATATCATAAGGTTTTAATGTTATTTAACAGTTATATCTATGTCACAGTACTCTCTGCATATGTGAAAATAGGTGTCCATGCTTTAAAAAATTATTTAGGGTTAGTTCTTCAGGTGTTAAAAAGTAGCTCTGTATGAATATTTTATTTGTACATTTAATGGTAAGTAACTTTTGTGTTAGTGTAGTTTTCAGGTATTATAGCACTTAAATGAACTTCGATTTTCCATTGTATGTAATTTATGGGTTTATTTTATTCTTTTTTTGAGTGAAACAAATACTAAAAATAGAAATAAAATTGAAATATCTGCCCTTCATTTTTTTGTTAGTATTATTCGGGAAAATAGAAATTTGTTGTTTTTTTTTCAGTCAAAACCGTTACTGAAATTTCAGTCTGATGAACTTGATGGCATGAAAATATTGACGTGCTTTCTCTTGCCTCAACAAGAACAACAACAACAAAACCTTGGTAAGTTCCATAATTACAGTTTTAATTATCAGTGTTCAAAACCTGTGAGTGTTCATGAAAATAATTAGATTTATTTGAGTTAAAGGAAGTGTTGTCATGAAGTAGCAGACACCATCACAGTCTTTTGAAAGATTAAAGCTAAACGTAGACTATCATGTGTTATTATTTGTACTAAATTTTATGTATTTTATCCTGCGAGCACAAAGCTGCTTTTCAGTAATGCAGTATCATCTCTTTTGTAAGTCATTTGTAAATGTGATGTTGAAGATTTTAGTTGCTTCTAAACCGTGGTAATGATTCAGTTGTTGTTTTTTGTAATATGTACATTTTCCATTAAGTAAAAAAAAAACATGTAATGGTAATAAAATATTTTTTTTCCATGAGAAACTATCTAAAGATTTTTAAACATTTACCTGAAGAAAAAGTGATATATCTATATAATCAAATATAACTCCAAAAATAAAATACTGAAAACAAAGAGGTAATAACAAAATGTTAGTTTTTTTTTTCAACGTATTTTTTTTTGCTTAACTTAGCAGAAATGTTGTGTGAAATTTATGAGAGATTTAAATAATTTAGCTGTTTATTGTTGTAAAAAATAATACCATAAAAATAATGTCATAAAAAATAATGTCATAAAAATAATGTCATAAAAAATAATGTCATTGTTTATAATCACGGTTGAATCATCACGAGCTGATTGTGTACATTCATCAAGCTTAGAAACACATGTAATGTGTATTATGTACAGTAGCATTTTATTCTTTTTCAAAGTGGGCGTGCAGCTTCATCATCTGACGTTGCACCCTATGTACTTTTCGTCCTGTTATGAATTATTCTAATCTCTCTTGTTCAGAAAGCAGTCATAACTAAGTATGTCTTTGTTGTTCACATGACAGAGAGTCCACTTCAAGAAAAGTGGAATCACAAAGGTGAAGAGAGAGAATCAACTGTCAGGTTTTGTAATGAAAGCGAACAAGACAAAGAAGGAAAAGAGGTTGGTAAAAACACAGGATGTGTGTCGGGTCTGAGTGTTAATTCACTTTATTACTACCTGTCAGTAAACTTGGTAATAGATTCCTAACAGTAAATTGTGAGTGGAAATGAAGTGTATGGTAATAATACGGAAACTACTCCATATCTGCTATATTCAGTTCCAACTCGGCCTTTTGCTCTGAAGCAGCTGTTCGAGCCAGCTCGCATACAACGGACACAGTAATGGCTGATACATTATTTATATTAATTGCTTGATAGACAGAGAACCTTTCTGAAAACATCTGATAAATTGTATTTTCATGTTAAAGTACACAAAATTTATTATTTGTCTTATCAACTTGTTCCTTTTTTGTCTGAGACTTCCTTGGAGTCATTTCTTTTTAATTACATGTGTTTCAATAAATTGGAAACTTTAATTGCACGTATGTAAAATATTATGGTTAAAATAGTTAAAATATTATGGTTAAAATAGTTAAAATATTATGGTTAAGAGCATTTGTACACCATTAAAGATATTAATAAACTGCAAATATTTTTACCAAAAACGACTGTTGTGAATAGTGCAGACTTAAGAATTGGATAATTCTGTTTTTTGTCGTTAGAAATTAGAAATGAAAGTAAAGAAAAATTTATACTGATATGTCAGCCACGTTATACCTGCTGTATCCACTGTTGATGAAATCTTTGTTTTATCAGTAAGGCCAGCTAGGATACAACAATATGTACATCATCATTTGTTTTAACAATGAGTTTTTCAATGTAAACTAGATAATGATGATGAACTATAATTATTGTTTGTTGTATTTTAAAATGCCTAATCTTGTTGCAGTATCAAACTAATGTTTTAAATATTAACATCAAACTTAGTATGTTTTTTAGTGAACGTTAAAATATTTAGTGTTGTATATAAAACGTATAGTGTCTGTGTTTTTTAATAGTAAAAACGTGTTCTTTTGTCCAAGTTGAAATAAGTGTGTTTTTTATGAAGGTTCAATATTTTATTAAAATGATCTATCTATGTACATTGGCCTGAACTTAATTTATAAATTTTTTTGAACTAATATGATAAACAATTACCAAGTTATTTTTTATATATAGAGTTAAACTGTTCTAGGTGGTTTAAAAGAACATTCAGTGGTGACCCATGTTACAAACAGAATTGGTCAGTCATTTAATGGTTGTATAGTTTCTAACAGAAGTTTCATTAGGTGTGTTATTTTAATTCTTTAAAATAGAAAAGACAGTTGTGGTCAGTAACTTAGTACGATTAGCTGTAATTAAAGTAAGTTCTAAATATTTTAACATGTATATTTTTTCATTATTTTTTAAAGACTCAGTTTATCAGACATGACACTCCTCACCCCAAGGAAATGAAAGCAAGACTTCACAAGTTACTTGTCTATAAAGCAAAGAACATTGATGGTCATGTTGTGTCCCATGACGAGGTAAGTACATTTGAAACTTGTTTACAAAAGATACTGAAAGTTTAGGCCCAGCATGGTCAGGTGGTTAAGGCACTCGACTCATAATCCGAGGGTTGCAGGTTCAAATCCCCGTCTCATGAAACATGCTTACCCTTTCAGCCATGGGGGTGTTATAATGCGATGGTCAATCCCGCTATTCATTAGTAAAAGAGTAACCCAAGAGTTGGTGATGGGTGGTAATGACTAGCTGCCTTCTGTCTAGTTTTACACTGCTAAATTAAGGACTGCTAGCACATATAGCTCTTGTGCAGCTTTGTACAAAATTCAAAATGAAACTAACCAAACTGAAAGTTAAAACAATAAAATGTATTTATGTGATATTCTGGGAAGTGAATTAATGTTATTGTTTTTCCATAAAGTTACTGATGTATAATTGGTCACTGTAAACCTTTTTTTTTTTCCAAAAAGTTGGAAGTAAGCTTTATTACTGTTTTAAAATTGAAAGCATTAAACAGCCCTTATATTATCAGGTCATTCATTAATCATGTTTATAGATTATCAAATTATTCGTTAAACATTTTATAGGTTATCAAATTATTCATTAAAAATATAGATTATAAAATTATTCAATAAAAAAATGATAGATTATCAACCAATTCACTAATTATCTATAGATTATCAGGTAATTAATTAAACATCTTTATAGGTTGTCAGTTGACTCATAAAGTCAGAAATAAAAAAAATAATATTCTCGTGCTACTAAACGAAGTTACTTACCCACTAAAAGAATCATATAACCTTGTATAACTAACTAAATTATATATGAAGTAATATGATTGGATGGAATGCCTCAGAACATTTGTAATTTTAAGACCACGCACCAGCTTCACTGTTTTGCCACTAGCTAATTGTTTTGGTATAAATCCCTATTTTTAATTTTTACAATTTTTTTTTTTAACTTCTTCCTTTCTGATCTTGCTTGTGGTATTCTCAGATTCACTGACTTCCGTATGAGTAATTGATAAGAGCCATAGAACATCTGTAGGTTCAACAAATAAGGTTTCACAAAGTAAAATATAAATTTTCACTGGATCTAAATAAGAAAAAGATTGGACATAATATATCATACAGTGAAATAATATTTATTTCCAACACTCATAAATAACAGTCAAAACTTTTAATGGCAAGTATATTTTTCTATTTTTACTGGAATGTGTATCAGATCAGTATCTTTGATGGTATTCAGTTTTCAATAAAATCATGTTATCTTGTGTATATATCTGTTTGAGAATTCATGGCATTATATTAGAATAATAATGCTATTCTTGTCAGGACAGATGCCACCCAAATGACATATGGTCTTTCTCACTGTAAGACAAAGAATTTTGTATCCATGGAGCATCACCTAGCTTGCTAGTAGGAGTTATCACTGTCTTTTTATATGCACTGTGTGTTATATTACAGCAGTCTTCTGGATGAGAAAGTACATGTGATACACTAGCTTTGTGATCTAGTTCCACAAGTAACCAGGATAAGAGAACTTAGTTGCTCCCTTAGTCAATATTTCTGTACATATTCAACATATGTTATTAAAACAGAAAATTGACTGAGGGAGTAACTAATTTCTCTCATTCTGGTTACTTGTGGAACTAGATCACCCATTAATATGTAATACCGTGTTTCTCCGAAAATAAGACAGGGCTTATATTAATTTTCACTCCAAAATATGACACTAGGGCTTATTTTCGGGGGATGTCTTATTTTGATATGTTAAAAAATGAAGTTACAAAGTAAAACTATTAAACTAACCATTTAAAATAAACTATTATTAAACTAACTGATTAATACTTAAACAAACTAATTAACTAACTATTAAACTAATTAATAAATTTATTTTTTTTTATTTTTTTCCTCTTCCTGCCATTCTTAACTAGGGCTTATTTTAAGGGTAGGCCTTATATTAAAACTATCCCAAAAAATCACACTAGGTCTTATTTTATGGGTAGGTCTTATTATCGGAGAAACACGGTAGGAAACATGCAATAAGCTTACATTCAATATAATTGCAAAATGAAAAAAAATTACCAAACGTTTTCTTGTACTCAACAGTATCACCCCTTCTTTCAAACATTTTATGTGCTTATTCTTGGAAGGACCATTTAATGGCTATTAAATGTATCGGTCTTCACACATTATCATTGAAAAATTAAGTTATAATTATTTTATGTTTGACTGAAAGATTCATTATTTATGTTTGAAAATTAAAATGTTTGCTTAATATTTTTTTCCTCTTCTTTTATATAGAATGAGGATACTGTAGTGGAAAGTTTCCGACCTCACCGTGCCTCAGTAGATGAGGACGTAACTAATTCAAAAGAACCAGTTGTTGTCAACCATATTTCAGGTTTGTTACTTCTACCCCGAAGGGGATTCTTGTGTTATTTTTACTTGTACATAAAGTTGTTCATTTTTATGTAAAGATTTTATTTAAGTATGATCAAAGAAGTAAGTTTTATTGTATATTGTTATAAAAATTTATTTTTTACATGTGTGTCTTAAAGAGTATCATAAAATTAGTTGTTATTTGTGGAATAAAAAGATAAAATTATCACGGTCATGATTGTTGTCACTTGTGCAGTGAAATTAGTGGATACAGAAAACAAATGTATAATAGTTGTTGTATAGGGACATGGGTTGATCTATGGAAGAACTCTCTTTGTTTAAAGAGGGTGAATCAGGTTTGAATCTGGACACAATACCACAAAATATTCCCCATCTTTTAAGCTGTAAGTATGTTATAAGAGTGACAGAATATTCCCCATCTTTTAGGCTGTAGGTATGTTATAAGAGTGACAGTTTTTTCCTTAGTATGAATGGAAGATCAAAAGGTGCTGTTGATCAGATGACCTCCTTCTGGTCAGTTGTCCAAAATTGGGGATGATGGCAGATGGATATAACAGCTTTTGACATAAACACAAATACAAGTTATTTAATATTATCTCAATAAGTGAGCTAAGACAATTACAATCTGCATTGACAATGTTGATGTTACAATAATTACTAACAGAAACATTAAAGATAAATTACAACAGAAACATTAAAGATAAATTTAGTTGTCTGGTGTAAATAGTTAGGAAGGAAAGTTGACATTTAAATGAAACATTAACATGTAAACATTTCATAATTTGGGCCTTACAAACATTTACAATGAGCATGTTTGTTTCAAGTCTGATTAGCTATCAATCTTTAAACCATAACATGGAGTTACTCACTGTCATTTATCTGGCATAATTCCAACTACTGAATATATATTTGTGCAATAAAATATTCTGTATTGTAATGAACCATAAGAAATGGTCATTGTAATGATAAAACTTAGCTTCTTTTATGAATCCATAAATTCAAGCTATTACCAATAACCCATTAAAAGCCAAATCTAATGCTGAGTAATTTGTTATTATTGAATGTTTACTTATTTCCTTTTTGTATTGAAAAGATTACATTAGAGGAATGATTGTTTCTCACTGTTTTGCCTTAATAGGTGTGACAATTTAGCTGTAAGATGTATTATTTATCATTTAAATATTCTTCCACCCAATTATTCATGTTTTTGTATGATGTAATTTTGTCAAGAAAAGTACTGTGTCTTGTCCGAACAAGTAGATAAAGACAACAAATGACATTTGACAGAACTCTATACATTGAAACTATCAGTAAGTCATTATACAATGTATGGTTTAAGTTATTAACTGTCTGAGAAACATCTTCTCCATTGTTAAAACCTGAGGTTTGAAAGTGCTATGCTTTTATACCTAAAAAAAAGAACAGTTTTATTTTTGGAAAATGATAAAATGAATGAACTGTTTATGTGTTCATAGGCAGGGAAGAAGTAGCAACTTCATCACAACATGTTCCAAGAGATTTTGAATCTCTTGAAGAACTTAAAAAGGTTGATCAACCAGTTCCAATGCCCAGACTATCCAAGCACAAAATGGAAGACATCTTACAAAGTGAGAAAGCTATGAACCACATCCAGTTGGCACAAACTGAACCTGAACAAGCACGAACTGTAGCACATATGGCTTCAACCAACCCTCGAGCATCTGATGTCAATCTTATTGCACAACGCAGCTTGGATGTTGAAGTATCAGAGGTTGATAACTTCAGAGAAGAAGACATACAGGAAGAGGAACTTCATTCTGCATCAGAAGAGTCTGATACCAATCATTCTAGGAAGGTAATTCATGGAGTACTTATTCTAATGGTAATTTTGAGATGTGTGTGCTGTTTGTTGTAAGTGTTTAGTAGAACTGTAACTTTCTGTGTGAGTGAAGTGTATACAAGAAGTACAATGTTAGTGAAATTTGAAAGTTCAGGATAGAGGTTTGAAATTATTACTAAAAACCTGTGATACACCACGATACATTAAACTGCATCTACCATATATATTTATACATCTGAACGCAAGTTGGATATCAGGCAGGTGGTAGGCTTGTATTGTTTTATTCATCCAAATGTATTTTAAGTATCTGTTCAATAGGTTATCAGAGCTTCATAATACTGCTCAGTCTGTCCTCTTATAACAATATTTACGTAATGACAGAATCACAAGTTCTGGTAATGTTTGTAAATATCGTAGTTGAAGGTTTGAATTTCTTGTTCTTCTTTCTTCTGCCAGTTTTTTATTACGTCGTAATTAAAAAACTTAAACAATGGTTTTAACCAATTCCACTGAGGTGATAGTTTCAAATGATGTATCCACTTTTATAAGTATTATTAACCAATTCCACTGAGGTGATAGTTTCAAATGATGTATCCACTTTTATAAGTATTATTAACCAATTCCACTGAGGTGATAGTTTCAAATGATGTATCCACTTTTATAAGTATTATTAACCAATTCCACTGAGGTGATAGTTTCAAATGATGTATCCACTTTTATAAGTATTATTTGGTATTAACCAATTCCACTGAGGTGATAGTTTCAAATGATGTATCCACTTTTATAAGTATTATTTGGTATTAACCAATTCCACTGAGGTGATAGTTTCAAATGATGTATCCACTTTTATAAGTATTATTTGGTATTAACCAATTCCACTGAGGTGATAGTTTCAAATGATGTATCCACTTTTATAAGTATTATTAACCAATTCCACTGAGGTGATAGTTTCAAATGATGTATCCACTTTTATAAGTATTATTAACCAATTCCACTGAGGTGATAGTTTCAAATGATGTATCCACTTTTATAAGTATTATTTGGTATTAACCAATTCCACTGAGGTGATAGTTTCAAATGATGTATCCACTTTTATAAGTATTATTAACCAATTCCACTGAGGTGATAGTTTCAAATGATGTATCCACTTTTATAAGTATTATTTGGTATTAACCAATTCCACTGAGGTGATAGTTTCAAATGATGTATCCACTTTTATAAGTATTATTTGGTATTAACCAATTCCACTGAGGTGATAGTTTCAAATGATGTATCCACTTTTATAAGTATTATTAACCAATTCCACTGAGGTGATAGTTTCAAATGATGTATCCACTTTTATAAGTATTATTAACCAATTCCACTGAGGTGATAGTTTCAAATGATGTATCCACTTTTATAAGTATTATTTGGTATTAACCAATTCCACTGAGGTGATAGTTTCAAATGATGTATCCACTTTTATAAGTATTATTTGGTTTTAACCAATTCCACTGAGGTGATAGTTTCAAATGATGTATCCACTTTTATAAGTATTATTAAACCAATTCCACTGAGGTGATAGTTTCAAATGATGTATCCACTTTTATAAGTATTATTTGGTATTAACCAATTCCACTGAGGTGATAGTTTCAAATGATGTATCCACTTTTATAAGTATTATTTGGTATTAACCAATTCCACTGAGGTGATAGTTTCAAATGATGTATCCACTTTTATAAGTATTATTTGGTATTAACCAATTCCACTGAGGTGATAGTTTCAAATGATGTATCCACTTTTATAAGTATTATTAACCAATTCCACTGAGGTGATAGTTTCAAATGATGTATCCACTTTTATAAGTATTATTAACCAATTCCACTGAGGTGATAGTTTCAAATGATGTATCCACTTTTATAAGTATTATTAACCAATTCCACTGAGGTGATAGTTTCAAATGATGTATCCACTTTTATAAGTATTATTAACCAATTCCACTGAGGTGATAGTTTCAAATGATGTATCCACTTTTATAAGTATTATTAACCAATTCCACTGAGGTGATAGTTTCAAATGATGTATCCACTTTTATAAGTATTATTTGGTATTAACCAATTCCACTGAGGTGATAGTTTCAAATGATGTATCCACTTTTATAAGTATTATTATTAACCAATTCCACTGAGGTGATAGTTTCAAATGATGTATCCACTTTTATAAGTATTATTTGGTATTAACCAATTCCACTGAGGTGATAGTTTCAAATGATGTATCCACTTTTATAAGTATTATTTGGTATTAACCAATTCCACTGAGGTGATAGTTTCAAATGATGTATCCACTTTTATAAGTATTATTTGGTATTAACCAATTCCACTGAGGTGATAGTTTCAAATGATGTATCCACTTTTATAAGTATTATTTGGTATTAACCAATTCCACTGAGGTGATAGTTTCAAATGATGTATCCACTTTTATAAGTATTATTAACCAATTCCACTGAGGTGATAGTTTCAAATGATGTATCCACTTTTATAAGTATTATTAACCAATTCCACTGAGGTGATAGTTTCAAATGATGTATCCACTTTTATAAGTATTATTTGGTATTAACCAATTCCACTGAGGTGATAGTTTCAAATGATGTATCCACTTTTATAAGTATTATTTGGTATTAACCAATTCCACTGAGGTGATAGTTTCAAATGATGTATCCACTTTTATAAGTATTATTTGGTATTAACCAATTCCACTGAGGTGATAGTTTCAAATGATGTATCCACTTTTATAAGTATTATTTGGTATTAACCAATTCCACTGAGGTGATAGTTTCAAATGATGTATCCACTTTTATAAGTATTATTAACCAATTCCACTGAGGTGATAGTTTCAAATGATGTATCCACTTTTATAAGTATTATTAACCAATTCCACTGAGGTGATAGTTTCAAATGATGTATCCACTTTTATAAGTATTATTAACCAATTCCACTGAGGTGATAGTTTCAAATGATGTATCCACTTTTATAAGTATTATTTGGTATTAACCAATTCCACTGAGGTGATAGTTTCAAATGATGTATCCACTTTTATAAGTATTATTAACCAATTCCACTGAGGTGATAGTTTCAAATGATGTATCCACTTTTATAAGTATTATTAACCAATTCCACTGAGGTGATAGTTTCAAATGATGTATCCACTTTTATAAGTATTATTAACCAATTCCACTGAGGTGATAGTTTCAAATGATGTATCCACTTTTATAAGTATTATTAACCAATTCCACTGAGGTGATAGTTTCAAATGATGTATCCACTTTTATAAGTATTATTAACCAATTCCACTGAGGTGATAGTTTCAAATGATGTATCCACTTTTATAAGTATTATTAACCAATTCCACTGAGGTGATAGTTTCAAATGATGTATCCACTTTTATAAGTATTATTAACCAATTCCACTGAGGTGATAGTTTCAAATGATGTATCCACTTTTATAAGTATTATTAACCAATTCCACTGAGGTGATAGTTTCAAATGATGTATCCACTTTTATAAGTATTATTAACCAATTCCACTGAGGTGATAGTTTCAAATGATGTATCCACTTTTATAAGTATTATTAACCAATTCCACTGAGGTGATAGTTTCAAATGATGTATCCACTTTTATAAGTATTATTAACCAATTCCACTGAGGTGATAGTTTCAAATGATGTATCCACTTTTATAAGTATTATTAACCAATTCCACTGAGGTGATAGTTTCAAATGATGTATCCACTTTTATAAGTATTATTAACCAATTCCACTGAGGTGATAGTTTCAAATGATGTATCCACTTTTATAAGTATTATTAACCAATTCCACTGAGGTGATAGTTTCAAATGATGTATCCACTTTTATAAGTATTATTAACCAATTCCACTGAGGTGATAGTTTCAAATGATGTATCCACTTTTATAAGTATTATTAACCAATTCCACTGAGGTGATAGTTTCAAATGATGTATCCACTTTTATAAGTATTATTAACCAGTTCCACTGAGGTGATAGTTTCAAATGATGTATCCACTTTTATAAGTATTATTAACCAGTTCCACTGAGGTGATAGTTTCAAATGATGTATCCACTTTTATAAGTATTATTAACCAATTCCACTGAGGTGATAGTTTCAAATGATGTATCCACTTTTATAAGTATTATTAACCAATTCCACTGAGGTGATAGTTTCAAATGATGTATCCACTTTTATAAGTATTATTTGGTATTAACCAATTCCACTGAGGTGATAGTTTCAAATGATGTATCCACTTTTATAAGTATTATTTGGTATTAACCAATTCCACTGAGGTGATAGTTTCAAATGATGTATCCACTTTTATAAGTATTATTTGGTATTAACCAATTCCACTGAGGTGATAGTTTCAAATGATGTATCCACTTTTATAAGTATTATTTGGTATTAACCAATTCCACTGAGGTGATAGTTTCAAATGATGTATCCACTTTTATAAGTATTATTTGGTATTAACCAATTCCACTGAGGTGATAGTTTCAAATGATGTATCCACTTTTATAAGTATTATTAACAGCTAGTAAAAAATTTTTAAAATTTTAATTCTGTTGTTTAATTCATCACCCTTTGAAGACAGTTTTCTTATTGTAGAAAGTTCATTTGTTCAAAATTGCCAAATTTTAACATTTTAAAAGGTCACTATAAACTGAACCCCTTACTAACGTCAGATGCCCTCAAGGGACTTGGGATGACTGAGAGTCAGAAAATAAACTATGTGTGTTTCTCTCACTGAGAGAAGTTGAACTGAAGAGAACACATGAAAGTGTCCAGACTTGTTTGTTATAAACTTCTTGTTCCAACAACAGTAAATGTAAACTGTTTTATTTTATATTACTCTACATGGTATTGTGTATTTACTTTCTCACTATGTGAACTTTTTTCAATTTATTATTATTATATGTTATTTCTTGTGTAATTCCTTCACATACCTCAGAGTAATTCTCAACAGTGAACCACTTAACATGGTTGATGGTTGAATTACAAACATATTATGTACTGATTTACTTATTGTTTTCCAAAATCTCTTGAATTGTCAATGCTTTTCTTTTGTTTAAAATTTAAAAACCAGTAATTAATATTAACTCTGTTACTACTGGTTGTAGTGTTTGTAGTCATAACAATATGAAATTGAACTAATAACAATAAAACTTCTTCAATTATTAATGTTATTATTTTTTATAATAAATGTTGTGATATTAAGTTAATATCTTCTTTTGCAATGAAAAAAAAATCCATAGTGTTTTTGAGCAGACAAAATTCTGCTTGCTTTGAGAGGATCAAGGAAAGTTACAAAAATATTCAGAAACCAGTCAGTTCACGGATAGATTAGTAACGAACCAGTCAGCTCACGGGTAAATTAGTAACGAACCAGTCAGTTCACGGGTAGATTAGTAACAAGCCAGTCAGTTCACGGGTAGATTAGTAATGAACCAGTCAGTTCACAGGTAGATTAGTAATGAACCAACCAGTTCACGGGTAGATTAGTAATGAACCAACCAGTTCACGGGTAGATTAGTAACGAGCCAGCCAGTTCACGGGTAGATTAGTAACGAACCACTCAGTTCACGGGTAGATTAGTAACGAACCACGCATAGATTAGTAAGTAAAAAACACAGTTTACACATGCTGGTCAGAAGACAGTTGAAACTTTATCCTCTACACGTGTTTCTAAAACAGACAGTTGCCGTCCATTCCAATGTCTCATCATGAATAGTGTGCCTGAACAATCTATCAAAGAACAAATTACTACTGTTTTTCTTAAGTTATGTAGTCCTTCACTTTTTCTTACAAGTCTATTGTTTCACCGTTTAATTCGTGTTTATGTTTTATGTGTATAATGTAGTTAGGTTATTAATTTAAAGTCTGTTTATTGTCATATTAGAAAGTAACAAGTGGTAAATAAATCACTTCCTGTGAATAAAAATGAAGTGATTTGCTGACCAGTACAAATCAGTTAATTATGTGAAGTCTAAATGGAAGTTTCTCCAGAAAAGAGTTTAAAAATAAGAAACAGAACAAATGTAGCTACAGGAGAAAAGTTTATAGTGTGTAGAACATTTAACTATTTTTCAGCATATACAGTATAAGTTCATTTGTAGCTTTAATCTCTATTCTCACTTCAAAACTTTAAACATGGACTTGAGACAGACTTGGGTGAGATTTCAAGCACTTTGAAAGATTTCCTGATTGATTTGTTAAAGGTTTTTAGAGTTATTTTTCTTAACAGAATGAAGAACGAAAAGTCTGTTTTACCTCTGAGACTGAGAACCATCCCGAGTATGAACTGAAACTTCATCGCCGAGATACACCCCACCATCTGAAGAATAAACGTATCAATCCTTCAAAGGAAGATGAAGAAAAGGTAATATCATATGAGGGAGTCGAACAAATTTATACATTAATGTGGTGTACCTTATAACTAACTCTCTGTTCACCAACAATGTGGTATACCTTATAACTAACTCTCTGTTCACCAACAATGTGGTATACCTTATAACTAACTCTCTGTTCACCAACAATGTGGTATACCTTATAACTAACTCTCTGTTCACTAACAATTTGGTATACCTTCTACAGTCTTATAACTAACTCTCTGTTCACCAACAATGTGGTATACCTTCTCCAGTCTTATAACTAACTCTCTGTTCACCAACAATGTGGTATACCTTCTCCAGTCTTATAACTAACTCTCTGTTCACCAACAATGTGGTATACCTTCTCCAGTCTTATAACTAACTCTCTGTTCACCAACAATGTGGTATACCTTCTCCAGTCTTATAACTAACTCTCTGTTCACCAACAATGTGGTGTACCTTCTCCAGTCTTATAACTAACTCTCTGTTCACCAACAATTTGGTATACCTTCTCCAGTCTTAGAATTTACATAAAACTAACTCTCTGTTCACCAACAATTTGGTATACCTTCTCCAGTCTTATAACTAACTCTCTGTTCACCAACAATTTGGTATACCTTCTCCAGTCTTAGAATTTACATAAAACTAACACTCTCTTCACCAACAATTTGGTATACCTTCTCCAGTCTTAGAATTTACTTATAACTAACTCTCTGTTCACCAACAATGTGGTATACCTTCTCCAGTCTTAGAATTCACTTATAACTAACTCTCTGTTCACCAACAATTTGGTATACCTTCTCCAGTCTTAGAATTTTCATAAAAGTAACTCTCTGTTCACCATCAGAAATTATTGTGAAATAGATAGTTTCATCTGGAGAAATTCTGTTACACTTGTTCTCTACATTTCCTCCACCTGTACACGTACAGATGTGTCAATGATACTTTTACTGCTTCTTCAGTGGCACAGTAGTTTGTCTGCAGACTTACACTGCTAGAAACTGAGTTTCGATACTTGTGGTGGGCAGATAGACCTTTGTGTAGTTCTCTGCTCAATAACAAACAATACTGATGCCAGCTTTGTTTCTATGTAACACAACATCAAATACAAAATCTACAAATGCTTATCTTTTCTTAGCCTCAACGTTTTTAAATCTGACACACAGTTCAGAAAGAAATATTCAGTGCAAGAGCATTCAAACTGCTCCTGAAACCAAACAAGTTATCAGCACGCTAAAAAAAAATTATTAACACAAGATTCTGATCAATGAACAATGTTGACAAAGAAATCAACTTTATAAGGTGGCCATTCATTCACCCCAAAAATTATTGTGCAAAAAATATCAAACAACCACTACAACAAAAATTTACTGTAGAAACAAGTTCCTACTTGGCAATAGAACTGGTACTAATAAGCCAAAAAAAACAACATAACATTACACTGCAGTTTACCATTTCTCTCTCATATCAGTACAAAATTAATTGAAACTTGGACAAAACTTACCATTGAACATAAAATTACTGTTTGTTTGTTTTTTCAAACCCCCTTCCCCCAAGTTAAAATCATTACCAAATTAGTTTTTTTTAATTAAATAATATATCTCTTTATAATATAACGTGTTAATAACTGTTCAGAATTCTGCTTCAGTGGAACTGGAAGAAAATTGGAAACCAGATTTACTGAACATAATAAAAACACCCTTTTGTGTTTACTACCATTGCAACGCAAAGTATTGTAGTGTATCTGTTAAAAATTATTTAATTTTAAACAAAGAACTAGACATCAACAACATGAAATGGAATAAACCTATCTTAATTAAACAAAACAGATGCACACTTTAACCAACACTCATGTGATGCCAAGGTACTTTTGCTAAGTTATTAAGCATTAATTAATCATAGGACATCTTTGTTTCGGACTGTATGTACAGATGTGTGTGTGTATATTCCTACATCAAGGTAAACTACTTGTACTTTATGGTGACGTAACTTTGTCAAAGCACTATACAGGGTGTCCCAAAAAATGTATACACACTTTGAATGATTATAAGTACAATGTTTATTAAAATATATCTAGGTTCTGTAACCCAAGTTTAAGAAAACAAGTGTAGAATCTCTTGAGTTATCACAGGTAATTGAACTGATCACCTTTCTGATCCAGGCACTGCTGATAATGCGGACAGATGGAATTGCAAACTTCACAAATCATTTCTTTGGTATTTGGGTGCATTATCTTTCAATTGCTGCTCTCAGCTCTTTGATTGTTACAGGTTTTGTGCTATAAACCTTATCTTTGACGTATCCCTATAAAAAAAAAATCTAGAGGTGTGAGGTCTGGTGAACGTGGGGGAAACTCAGTGCTACCTCTTCGCTCAATCCATTTGTTCAGCAAATTTTTTGTGAAGATAGGCCCTCACATTATGATGGTAGTGGGAAGGTGATCCATCTTACTGGAAATAAAACTCCTCATTTCCAAATTGCTCTCGAATGTGTGGCACGACAGATTCTTGCAGCAAGTTCAGATAAATGAGACCAGTGACTATGTTTTCAAAAATGAACAGTCCAATTACACCCAACTCTGGTAATCCATGCCACATTGTAACCCCTGGTAAATTTACATGGTGTTGAACAATAACATGTGGGTTCTGAGGTGCCCCCTAGGTGCAATTGTGACGATTAACTGAACCATTTAACTTAAATATGGCCTCATAGCTCCAGACAATCTTGTTTGGAAACTGTGCATCCTCTGCAGATTTTGCCAGGTACCACTCAGAAAATTCAACTCTCTGGTCAGGATCATCTTCATTGAGGGCATGAAGTAATGCCGAAATAAAACTTTTCCAATGAACGCACTTCAAATGTGACATGCGATGGACACTCGATTTTGGGATTCCTATCTCACTAACTGTCTGCCGAACAGATTTTCTTGGAGATCGGTGGAGACTTTCCAAAGCTCTGCTTCTCGTGTGAGACTGGTGGACAACCATGGTCTTCCAGAATCCCCTTTATGGATGTCCTAAACAATTCCATTTGTTTCAAACTTATTTCTGATGCAAGTAATAGTGAATTACATTGGTGGATCTGTTTGAAACTCCATTCTAAACTTTACACTTCATCTATGTTCTCACACTTCCAGTAACACTTTAAGATAAATTTCTTTTTCTCAAAGCTTATAGTCTTGCTTCTTCCATTATGTCAAATCAGGTGCACCTGTAAAAAAAGAAAGTTTGAGTTATAATCATTCAAAGTGTGTATACATTTTTTTGGGGCACCCTGTATATTTGTTACAATTTTAAACTTCTACTAAAGTTTAGTTTGTACCTATTGAAACCTTCTTCAAACTTTATATTGTTCATCTGGATTATTCTTCATCAAATTTACAGTAACTTAGTTTCATTTTGTAAACCAATAATATTTTGAATTAAAAATCAAATTCCTGAGATGTGATTTCTAAAGAAAGGATTGCAACACTGTATATTATTGTACTTTTATCTTTAAAGTTTGTTAGTTAAAATAAATATAATTAATAATTTAGTTTTCTAGGTAAAAACAAGCTGTTAAAGTCATTTATTAATGTTGTTTTTTATATCAAATAAATTTATTAGTTTTCAAAATGGAGGTGTGCATGTTAACTTTTGAAAATTATATATGTTATTACCTGGTTGTTCAAAGAGCATGAGAGAAGAGCATTATGTGATCTTACTTTGTCTGTAAATGAATTATCAGTTGTTTATATTCAAAGGTTGAACTTTATATCAGCCTAGAAATATTTCTCTGATAAACTTGTATAAACACATGAGAAGCATGAAAAATGTTTTTTTGCATTTTTTTACCATTATTTTAATCAATTTTAACTGAATGAATAATGTTTTGTACATTTCTTGAAGGTTTCTCAGCTTCTGGCACAGACAATAAGTAAAGAAGAGGAACCACTTCCGTCACCCCCACCATCACCTCCTCAACTCCGACCACTCAGTCAACAAACAGACACCATGAGAACATCAACACCTGGATGCTGTGAGCATTTCTTGTTTCACTGTACACTGTGTAAAGTTCATTATTTGTTTCGTTTTATTGCTTGTTATCTGTCATACGTGTAATGTTTCCAATGAAATTATTGGTTAATATTCAAGTGCTACAACTCTGCCTTGAATTATTTTTGTTTCTTTATAATGTGAAAAAGCTTGGTTAATAATGTAACATTTTTTTCTTACATGTACGTTAATAAGGGCCTTTGTTTTTAGATTTTTTTGTGCCGTTTCAAGTTTTTTAAATACTACCAATATGTAATTGTCCAAATTAAACACTATGTTTTTGTTTTTTGTGTTGGTTTTTTACAAAAAAAACATTACTGGAAAACTTGAGTGTAGTACTGGAACATTTTAAAATACTACAGTTGAAACTACAGACAAAAAAGTTCCCTTCAAGTTATTTTTAATTTTATGGGGTGGAGATATTTCAGTATTATTGTGTTTTAATGCAAAGAAAGCTACAGGTCCAGTACAATGTGATTGTATGAAGAAATTTGTTGTTGCACTGTAATATTTAATGAGAAGTTATGTATCTAACAGTCTGTAGTTGGACCATTACTAGGTTGTTTATTTCTTAATTTTTCGTGTCTCTAATCATTCTTTTGAGCATGATTAAACATAGTTAAATTTTTTACACCTTCCTAGCTTCACAACCAACTACACCACCCGTTGCTATTATCGCAGAGGCAATTGAAGAAGAACATTGTCTTATACTCCGTAGAAGCTCTGCAGGGCTAGGGCTTAGCATTGCTGGGGGTAAGGGATCCACACCTTACAAGGGAGAAGATGAGGTGATTATTTGTGTTTGAGAGATTTAGACAGAGAAGACTGTAGTTATTGGGCACTTCAATGGTTGCATCTTTACATATTCTGTCAGTGATGTTTTGAAGTGCTGGTACTGATTGTCATTAGATCAGATTACTCAACTACTGTAACTGATTTTATCTGATGAAGATCTTGTGTCCATATCTCAAAACATTTTTCAAGTACCTTTGCAGTGCCTTATAATGTGTATTGTTTTATATTCAGTACCTTTGTGGTGCCTTATAATGTGTATTGTTTTATATTCAGTACCTTTGTGGTGCCTTATACGAGGTCTGTTCAAAAACTACGCGGACTGATGTCATAAAACAAAATGTACTTTATTTAGAAGTTACATGTCTGGGACCACTTCAAAGTACTCTCCTCCCCAATGCACACACTTATCCCAACGGTGTTTCCACTTGTTGAAACAGTCCTGATATGCTTCTTTTGCAATGTCCTCCAGCTCCTTCGTCGCATTTGCCTTAATCTCGGGAATCCTCTCAAATCTTCTTCCTTTCAAGGGTCTTTTGAGTTTGGAGAACAAGAAAAAATTACAAGGAGCAAGGTCAGGTGAGAAGGGGGGGTGGGGAAGAACAGTGATCGAGTGTTTGGCCAAAAACTCATGAGTTCTGAGGGCTGAATTTCGCAGCAACGAGGTGCATCTTCAATTTTTCGGTCAAAATCTCGTAACAAAATCCAACTGATATCCCACACTCTTCAGCAAGCTTCCTGACAGTTAGACGTCGACTTGCCCGCAACAGGGTGTTGATTTTGTCGATGTGTGGGTCGTCAGTTGACGTGGAAGGACGTCCAGGACGCTCATCATCTTCAATGGACTGTCGACCATCCTTAAAACGTTCTGCCACTTGAAACATGCCGTACGATTCATAGCAACATCACCGTAAGCCGTGTTAAGCATAGCAAAAGTTTCAGTCGCAGATTTTCCAAGTTTAACACAAAATTTCACAGCAAGTCGTTGCTCCTTCAGGTCATTCATTCTGAAATCTGCCAAACGAAAAAATCGCACTTCACTTAAAACCACGTAGCTAATACACAAATGAAGATATCTGCAATTGGGAAATGGCGTCGTAATCAGCTGATCTGTGCGAACCTAGCGACACCAAGCGGATTCCCCTGGAACCAACTGAAGCTGTGCAATTCAAACAGTCCGCGTATTTTTTGAACAGCCCTTGTAGTGTGTATTATTTTATATTCTTAGTTTTACAGAAATCTTTTTTTGTTCTGAAGAAAATTTTGTAAATTATGAAACTTGAAAGGTACAAAATCATTTTACATTTAACACCTTGTTTTAATACATCAGGTAACAAGTAATATAGTTCTATATAACACTTAATCCAACATCAAGATACCAACTCTGTAAAATTAGTCTTGTAATAATTTTGAATAAGAAATGTTGTCTGAAAAACATCTAAAGTTAAGAGTAATTTTCAAATGAAAATGTGTTTCAGTTTTTTAGTTGTGCTACTTGTTATCTCTTTAGTTTTTGTCGTGGTGTTTTCTCCTTCTAACAATACTCGTATCTTGTAACTTTTTAATAAATGTACTTCATTTATTATTTCCTAATGTTTGTCTGTAAAGAATATACTCCTGTTGTTATATCACAATATTTTTTTTGATAAACATACTCCAGTTATTGTCTTTATTATTTCTTAATGTTTTTGTGTAAGGAATATACTCCTATTGTTTTCTCATAATACTTTCCACTGATAAATATACTCCTGCTATTATCTTTGGTATGTTGTTTGTTTTTCTTGCTAGGGAATTTTCATCTCCCGCATCACTGATGGAGGCCCAGCTCATCAGTCTGGCTTGAAAATTGGTGACAAAATTCTCATGGTAAAACAAAATTTTACACATTTTATTATACAATTATTAATTATCATTTTATTTTATCATGTATTAGCTGATCTAAAATAAACGATTTTTTTCCTTTGCTATGCACATGTTATAATACTAACTATACAGCTATTCTAATATATACTCTTCACAAAAAGAAACGCAAAAGAAATATTTTTGTTATTTTAAAGAGAAATATATGTAATAACGTTACAAGCTCAGAGTATGTGATGTTACACGTGTTAAGGCACTGATTGTCAGACCAAAATGACAATAAAAGTTGTGCACTTTGAAAACAGAGGAAAACATCGGATTTTTCGCCAAAAGCGCATGCGTGTCCAATAAATTTGTTTGAGAGATCTGCACGTGCAACATGTGCAAAATTCCTATAAAGTGATGGGTTCTCGGTTTCCATAGCTCAGTGTTAAGCCACCGGCACGCAATACAGTTACGCCAAGACTGACAGAAGCACAACGCAACAACGCCATTGGTCGCTTGGAAGCAGGCAAATCTCAATCAGATGTTGCCAGAGCTGTGAATGTCCACCCAAGCACCATCACAAGACTATGGAATCGTCACTAACAACATGGATTAACTTCGTGACTGTCCACGATCTGGCAGACCTCGTGTGACTACACCGCACAAGATCGCTACATCTGGTTATGTCACCTTCGGGATAGGACCACCACTGCGACGTCTACTGTCTCAACCATACCAGAGCTGCGTAGGATTTCCGATCAGACCGTACGCAACCATCTATGAGATTCTTAGGCCCCATGTGCAACCCATCATGGTGAACGTCAACGATGTTTTTCAACATGACAACGCCCGTCCTTACACAGCCCGACTCACCACTGTCTTCTTGAGACACCACAACATCAACGTTCTTCCCTGGCCTTCCAGATCACCAGATTTAAACCCCATCGAACATCTTTGGGACGAGTTGGACCGACGTCTGCAACGGCGACAACCTCAACCGCAGATTCTACCTCAGCTTGCAGCAGCTTTGCAGGCTGAGTGGGCAGCCATTCCACAGGATGTGATTCGTCATCTCATCGCATCCATGAGCAGGAGATGCCAAGCAGTTATTGATGCTCACGGGTGCATATTCGTTATTGGCGTTGAGTGGCGTTAAACTTCACCTAGTGGCGTGGACTTAGCCTTTGCAGACTTTGGATGTTCAGCAGCGAATGTGCAAAGTTTCACACATGTCATACAAAACTACCCGGAATAAACTTGTTAACAATATGTCTCAAATTTTGCCTTTTGCGTTTCTTTTTTTGAAGAGTACATTACATAAGTATTTTATGAGATATAAAAACAAAGAGAACTACAATATGTTTTATGATTAGCTAAAAATATACATAGACAGAAAATAGAAGCTTCTAACAAACAATAATAACTGGAAAGAATACAAAGTTTGTAAGCAGCGTTAAAACAAAATATAAGACTGTGTGATAATCCAGAGTATGCGAGTTAAACTGAAAGAAATAGTGTTAAATATATTGATATGATGTGTTTTTTGAATGGTGGTGTCGTTATGTGTACCACCTATTGTTTCAGTTGTTGTTGTTAATAATGTAGCTTTTATATATTTTCTCTTTAAAATCTGAGGAATTTTGTAAGGTAGACGTTTGTTTCGGAAGTGTTCTGGTGTGTTGGTAATAGTTGTATAATGCAATGATGTGTTTTGAGATACGTGTGTGTGAAAAGGTCTTCCGGTTTTTCCTATACGTGTGTCTCCACGTGTATTACAAATGATTTGATAGACCAAATTTTTGATGTGAAACATTTATTCTGCTCTGTTTTCTGTGATGTAAAATTTTGTTTGTGAGAATGTGGAGGAAACTAATAGTTCTTTCGACGTTTTATCTGTTGTTGTGTTATGTATGTTGTCATTTAAGGCTGTTTTATGGCCTTGCAAATCATAGTTGTGATTGTATCCTTTGTTATGAAAAAAATGTTCATAGTTGGTGTTTTCATGTTGTTTTTTTGTGTAATTTTAAAACATTTGTCAGTGTAATATTCAGGATGTTCTTTTTATAACACTAGTGTTTTAAAATCGCTTTGTGCTGTTTATATGGCACTTCGTGTGGAACAGATGTGATTTATTCTTTATAATTCTCCTATTATTGTTGATCTTTTGACTTGTTCTGGATGGTGTGTTTTGTAATGGAGAAATATTACCTTTTTACAGTCTTATTATGTATGAGCTGTGTGTTTGTCTGTCTTGGATATTTAGAGCTTCATCTAAGAACTTTAAGTATCCTTCTGTATTGGATAATATTAATGTGAATTTAACTAATAGGTGGAAATTTTTTAGTAAAAGTTTTGTGGTGTTTTTTTTCTGTGAATCTGTATCCCAACTATGTAGTTGATGTATTGATGCCACACGTGGTAATAAACCTTTTTTTTTACAGTATGTGTCAAGGGCTTTAGTTTTTATTGAGAACATGACTTATACTCTGTTACCCATTGTTACTAGTTTGTGTGTACGAAGTGTTGCCAAGTGAAGATATGAAGTTAGTAATACTGTCCATCCTTCTTCTGTGTATACGGGTAGGTAGAAGGTGGTTACGTCTAAGGAAAATTAAATGGAGTCACTGCATAGTTTTTGTGAAAGAGTGTATCATTTCTAACAGGTCTTTAGTATTGGTTCAGTGTGCTGGTTTAGTCGTGGTTTAAATAGCTGATCTAGTAACCAGGGTATGGTTTCTGTTGCAGAGTCGTATGCTTACCCTATAAGTCTTAAAGGTAAGTTTATGGTCTTCAAGGGGCTCCATAGAGTTTGGGTTTACAACTGTGGGATGATTATAATTCCATTAGTTGTATTTTTTCTGTCAAAACATTTTCTTCTTTTAGATTTTTAAGGATCTTTTTAGCTTTTCCTTTGTCCTCTCCTCCTTTGTTGGATTTTTATTTAATGCTGTATAGGTGGAAGTGTCTTGAAAATGTTCCTCTATTTCACTTTTGGTAACTGTTTGGTTAAGACTACAAAACCTTTACTTTTGTGGGATTTTTTTATCATTAGATTGTAGTTTGTCTGCAGCTCTTTTATAGCTGGTGATATGTTATCTCTTTCTTGATTATTTTAATGTCTTTCTAGGATATATTTTATATGGTGCTCCAGGAGTGAGTTCTTGTTGTAGTTGATACTTCTGTGAGTCATATAGGTGAATCTGATTATCTTCTTGATAATTTGTATGTTCTATTAGGTGTTGGTTGGTAGGGTATAGAACATTGTCTGGGGTACCATTAGATATTTCACTTGTGTTTTCTGTAGTTTTAAGTGTGGAGTTTTCTGAGATATTTGTTCTTACTTTAGTTTTGTGATGTTCTTGCCAGTGGACTTTATATTTACCTTTTTCAAGTGATGTTAAAATCTCAAGGTGGGTGTTCACTGTACGTTTTCTACTCAAACAAAGTTGGGATATCGCACCAGAAGTGATGTAGCACTGGAATGAAGTTTTGTATCACATTCAATTGTGTTTTGTTTTGTTTTTTGGAACATTTCTAAGTCTTCTTTTAATTTTAAAACAGTGTTTTTGCTTTTATGTACTACTGGAGTTGATACCTTATGTTTATGATGTGTTTGACAAGTGTTTATTTCCTTTAATTGTATCTTTGTCAAAATGGAATTGAACCAGTTTTGGAACTGTAGGTTTGTTATTTTTTAATACATTTTTTTCTGTCAATTTCTGGAAATTCCAACATTAAGTTGAAATTTGAAATTAATCCTTTTGCTACAGGCTCAGTATAACATATACAAGTTTGTCTGCACATTTGCACGCATTAAGTATTTGCACTGTAAGTTTTGATACAGTATGTGTATCTTCTCAAAAATCTGGTAGATTTTTAATGAAGATTCCAAGTATTTTGTACAGAAAAATATCTTGTTTTTATAATGAAATATTTTTACTAAAGATTTGTTTGTTAAAATAGGCTGTTTCATTACTAGTCTGAGTGCAAAGTGATTTCATGTTACAATTAAAAAAAAACCTATTCTTTGTTTCAGAAATTTCAAATATTATATTCATAATCTCTAAAAACCTCCTAAATACATTTCAAATATTTGTTTTTAGTAAGATTTATATTTTATGTTATTTTCTATATTCTAACTATATAGGGTCTGTAATTTGACCAACCTTGTAACCATCATAAAAAAAATTAGGAAATAAAAGTAAATTATGCTTTTTTTTGTGCTAGAATGACTACATATTATAACACAAAAAATACAAATGTTTAGACTAAGTAGCTCAAGTCTCATAATGCTATATATTTACATATATATTTATTATTTTATTATACTGACCCTACTGTTATGCATAGCTAACATTACATAACTTGCATTGATCAGGGGCATGTGCACTCGTGCTACTATCCAGTAATATAAAACAGATCTTTAGCCTTCCCTGTCTTGGCTGTGTTTTAATGGATTAGTATTTTGTAATATACAATCATATTTCAATTATTATACATTATGTATATAGATTATTACCATTTAGAAATAAATTATTAAACTTGATTTTTTTTTAAATATAGAACAACAAATCAAGAAGTGAAGCAAACAATAATCTCTTCTTGTTACAACCTTTGTACTTGGTTGCTTAGCCTTTTAAAATTTTGCACATGGAAGACAAAAAACAAAATTTTTTAGGTCTCATGTATACAGTTGAATAATATAAAAAAATCATAAATAACTGATACCATAGAATGATTTTTTAAGCTTAGTAACTGAGATGTATTTAAATTTTAAAGAATATTAAACCTGAAGCAGGTTAAAGACATAACCTCTTTCCTTGAAAACTTGGATTTAAAGAACATGGTAACCTTTTCACAGATTGAAATGGCTAAGAGAACTCTCTGGGGACATTCTGAGCTGTTGATTAGTTATTTGTGTGTCACATATTGTAGTAAGTGTATGCAAGGGACCATTTCCAAAAATGGAAAAAGTTGAACAGGGCCACTGTGTTTGATTCGGTACATAATCCATGTCTGAGCAGAGTAAAAGATGCGTGGTTTTTATATTTTAGCTTGTCAATATTAGTAATTTAAGTTCATAATTTGTACGAAACTATGGTGTTAGTATTTTGATATTGCAAACATCTAATTTTAAACAAGTGACTATATCATGTGACTCACTGAAATTTATATTTTAGTAAAAATAATAAGCCATATTTCAGTAAAATAACTATGTTAGGGTAGTGTTTTTATTTTAACAGTGAATGTTTAATGAAAAAGCATACCATACATTTTCTAGGT